>NW_027397143.1:1099116-1109953 GCF_003265705.2 Callorhinus ursinus | reverse complement strand
GAGGAGGAGAGAATCTCTTGAGTTATTATTTATTGGTAAATGATATTCTGAGGCCTCCCTTCTTCCATTTAGTAGAGGCCAGATGTTAACTGCTGGGTTGTTATAGGGAGCCAGTGAGAATACAGGAAAATCAAGAGAACTGAAGAAACATGTCTCTAAGGAGAAGATGTAAAATGTGTAACTTTAATCTCTAAAACAATATAATTTGGGCATAAAATAATTTATCAAATATATTTGTCATCATCTGCTTCCTAGTAGGAATAGAGAATTCTTGTTTAAATAGTTACTTTAATGGAAGTAAGGGGTGACTAACATAAATAATCCTTCTTTCCTAATCATTGCTTCTTCTAAGGTAAAGGATAAACATATCTTTTTAGCTCAGGGTAAGTTACTTAAATTCTATGAATGTCCATTATGTTACAACTGTTGATGGTGATACACATCTCAGATTGTTGTCAAGTTGATATGATTTCTGACCCTCATCCAGGATGCTAGTGAGATGGTTAACAAAGTTCCTTCCACATATGTGAATGGCCCAGGAGCAAAACATGTTCTGTCTCTCATCCAATATGTCACTTCAGACAGATGCCATGAATTCTCCCCTATGCGCAGTGAAATTAATGCTAATGCTTAAATGTCAAAGTTTTCAGGGAGGTTGAAAGTAATCAACACAGGTAAGAGTTTTTGTAAATAGACTATGCATAGGCTAGTTATTTTTACTTCAGTGGCTAGAAGCAGAAGAAATGGGCAAACATTAATCTAATTATTTCTTTATACATTCAAAAATTGTCTACTCTGTCAACATTAAAATAAACATTTAGTGGGTATGATTGAATTCATGCTAGGGAGATTTAATTTTAATGAAGTCCTAGTATAAATGGTATAAAAAATACAAATGAGCAAAACCCATATTCATTTGAATTGTGATTCAACTTGTGCTCAGTCTGAGTTCAATAAAAATTATGCTTATGCTTAATTAAAATTTAATATTTTTGATACATGAATTTATGAAGGGCATCAAATTATTCATATCATATTCAGGTAGATATAGATTTTTTCTTTTTATTATTTCATGGATTCTTTACAGTAGATTTTGAATGGAAATGCTTACCGTCTCAACTTGTGACTTTGTGAAACAACATAGAAATTCTTTCTCAAAATAAGAAACATTGAATATTTATTTAAGGAACTGGGTATTTTACGAAAATTTCACAAATAGACCAAAATAATTTGAAAAAATGATAAAAACCTCACATTTTATTTATTTACCACAGATGAGTTTTTCTCTTTCTTCATGAAAAGCAATTTAAAAAAATGGAAAATTACAACCAAACATTGACTGATTTCCTATTATCAGTGTTCTTTCCACCATCAAGAATTGGCCTGTTTCTTTTCATTTTCACTGTACTTATTTTCTTAATGGCTCTGTTTGGCAACCTGTCCATGATGATCCTTATCCTCCTGGACACCTATCTCCACACACCCATGTATTTTCTACTTAGTCAGCTCTCCCTCATGGACCTGAACTACATCTCCACCATTGTCCCCAAGATGGCCTTTGATTATATCTTTGGAAACAAGTCCATCTCACTCATTGGGTGTGGTGTTCAGAGCTTCTTCTTCTTGACTTTAGCTAGTGCAGAAGGATTAATGTTGGCCTCTATGGCTTATGATCATTATGTGGCTATTTGCTTTCCTCTTCACTATCCCATTCATATGAGCAAAAGAGTGTGTGTGCTGATGATAACAGGATCTTGGATAATGGGCTCAATCAACTCCTGTGCCCACACCGTATGTGCCCTCCATATCCCTTATTGTCAAGCCAGAGCCATCAACCATTTCTTCTGTGATGTCCCCGCCATGTTGACTCTGGCCTGCATGGACACCCGAGTCTCTGAGTACACATGGTTTGTGAGCACCACCCCTTTCCTTGTGTTTCCTTTCATTGACATTGCATGTTCCTATGGCCATGTGATCCTTGCAATCTGCCGCATGTGCTCAGCAGAAGGGAAGAAGGCTTATTCGACCTGCAACACCCACCTCACTGTGGTAACTTTCTATTATGCACCCTTTGCTTACACTTATCTACACCCAAGATCCTTCCAATCTCCCACAGAGAGAAGGTCTTGGCTGTCTTCTGCACCATCCTGACCCCAATGCTCAACCCGATCATCTACAGCCTGAGAAACAAGGAGGTGATGGGGGCCCTGAGAAGAGTGATTCAGAGGTTCGGTTCTGTAGAAATGTAGACAAAGTTCTCATTACCGTGGCCTTAGAAGTACATCAATTTCACCTTTTACCCTCAAGAACAATGTCATTCCAGGATTGAAGACAGAGACTACATTAATTTAGACAATTTAAATAATTGATACTTGACAAAATAATTCAATATTCTCAATCAGTGTTATTGTTTTCTTTCTAGCAATTTTTCAATAAATGTAAAGAACATATATTTCCCTTAATTGTGTGCAATGAGATTTTATTAATTCATTGAAATGATAATAGAAACAGTCCAAGTTGATGGTATTATTCATTATAATAGTTCTAACATACTTAGCATATCTCCCCAAATGGATAAAATAGGGGGAAAGAACAATAACTGTTATAACATTATCAGGTTTAATGAGTTTGATTTCTATTATAGTTTGTACTTAACTAGTAAATAGTGATTTTTTGCTTTCCTAATTTTCAGAAGTGATAGATATAGAGATTAGCCAAAGAGTTCTGCATTAGATTTTCTCACACCACTAAAGAGGAAACACAAGTTTATATATTTTATGAGCAGGGCCCTGGAAGTAACTAGACAAAGCAGTTGATCACAGGTCTACCCTGTCAGGATAAATAATTAAATAGTTATTATTGGGGAGATGCAAAATGAACTACGGAAGAATGAGAACCATTTTCTATAAGGATTCAGGGGAGTTGTATACTGTTGAGTGCAGATCAATCAGTCTGAGCCACTCCTCAGTCATCCCTCCAAATATTCAAATTGTACATCCCCAACAGCCACTATTACCATTTCATAAGATAATTTTTGTTATGGGCATTTCATTATACATATAGTGTTCTTATAATTCCACTGAACCAGATTTGGGGGTTGGTTTGGTGTTAACCTCTCTGCGTCACTATTATTAATAGATAGACCTGTTTACTCTCTGGCTCACAGAGGTCTTCCCATTACCTTCAGCTTAGCTCTACACTTGAACACTATAGATGAATGGCCATCACTGTTTATGGGATAATTCTACTATACTCTTTATTTTATGAGGTCAGGTGTAAATAAGGAAGAATAAACATGTAAGAAACCCTGTATTATCTAAAGCATCACAGTGATGGATGACTGCTATATTAGAATTGGAAAAAATGGTAATTATTTTTCCCAAAATAGAAGATCCACATGTTAGAAGATATACAACGAATTTGGATATATATATTTAAAGATTTTATTTATGTATTTGAGAGAGAGAATGAAATAGAGAGAGAGAGAGCATGAGAGGGGGGAGGGTCCGAGGGAGAAGCAGACTCATTGCTGAGCAGGGAGCCCGATGTGGGACTCGATCCCGGGACTCCAGGATCATGACCTGAGCTGAAGGCAGTCGCTTAACCAACTGAGCCACCCAGGCGCCCCGAATTTGGATATTTTTATACTAAAACTAAGTGAGCCTTTGAGATTTCTGAACTATTCTGTGATTAAAGTGATCTCTTAACAGAAATAAATTCAGCAAAACTTAAGCAGAAAATATTATATTAAAAAGAGTGAGAGACATTCAGATTATCCAGAAATGCTGGCACAATGATCTCTTGAGACTTCACAACCAAAATCAATATCCAACATGTCCCTAAGAATGGTTTCTATGATTCACACCATTCACAGCTCAAAAATCATATGATGGGCTCCTCTGAAAACAGGGTGAATTGCAATAAATTTTTATTTATTATTCCTGTGCTGTTTGCTTACTGGATACAAACATCCCTTGCTTTTTGTGAGACCTACCCCAAAATAAAATTTGAAGTTAAATAATATAATGGGAAGTATGAATATATGACTTTCCCATACTTGAGAGTCAGACAAGGAAGTGACTATTTAGTACTAGCATAGACATCAGAAATTTTGTTTTCTAAGACATGTCAGGGGAGAAGTCAGACAGGAGAGAATTGTTAATGTTCTATAAACTTTCTGTTGAAACAAGAGTCCTGTTGAAAGAAGCCTTCTCAGTTTTTTTTTTAATGGTCTATTCTTTGTGATGAATATATAAGAAATATACATTTCAAAATATACAAATTTGTTTATTTATTTAAAACCTGTATTAAATAAAAAATTGGGGGCACCTGGGTGGCTCAGTTGTTTAAATGACTGACTCTTGATTTTGGCTCAGGTCATGATCTCAGCGTGGTAAGATTGAGTCTTGTGTTGGGCTCTGCACTGAGTGTGGAGCTTACTTCTGATTCTTTTTTTTTTTTTTTAAGATTTTATTTTTATTTATTTGAGAGAGAGAATGAGATAGAGATAGAGAGAGCATGAGACAGGGGAGGGTCAGAGGGAGAAGCAGACTCCCCGCTGAACAAGGAACCCGACGCGGGACTCGATCCCGGGATTCCAGGATCATGACCTGAGCCGAAGGCACACGCTTAACCAACTGAGCCGCCCAGGCGCCCCTTACTTCTGATTCTCTCTCTCCCTCTCCATCTGTCCCCCTTCTCTACTCACGCACACCTGTTTTCTCTCTCTCTAAAAAAATAAAAATAAATAAATAAAATAACTCTAATAGAAAATTTCAAGAGTATAACACAGTTTGTATCATTAACTATATTCACATTGCTGTACATGCGATCTTCAGAACTTATTCACCTTGCATAATGGATATTTTATAGCCTTTGACACAAATCTCCCCACATTTCCCCTTCCCATCAGCCACTGACAACTGCCATTTAACTTTCTACTTTTAAGAGTTTGATCATTTTAGATACCACTCACCAGTGTAATTGGGCACTGTTTATATTTCTGCATGTGACTCATTCTACTTAGCATAATGTCCTCCAGTCTCATATATGTTGTTAAAAATGGAAGTAATAACTTTTTCAGGGCTCTTATATATTCCATATTTATCCATTCCTTTGTTGATTAATTCTTAGGTTATTCACATCTTAGCTATTGTGAATAATGCTGCAATAATCATACGAGTGCACATATTCTTCAAAGCATGGATTTTACTTCCTTTGGGTATATATCTATATATACCTGGGATTGCAGTATCATATATTATTTCTATTTTTAATTATTTAAGGAACTCCCATGCTCTTTCATGTAGTGGCTGTACCAATTGACATTCCCAGCAGCAGTGCACAAGTATCTCCTTTTCTCTACATCCTGAACAACACTTAATATCTTTTGTCTTTTTTATAAGAGACATGGCTCATTTAATTGGCAGGCAGGATAGGGCATGACCCTTGCCACTGTCCATGCTATTAAGCTGGAAGGAGAATGTAAACCTTGGTGTTCAACATCCTCTCCATGCCAAGGACAGTTTCAGCACCTCCCCTGCTATTTGTGGAAAATTAAGTCCTGAATCATTTGTGGTGCGGAAAACAAAGGCAGGAAGAATATAAACACAAAGGAATCATCTTACAACATGTGGCCCACTAATATACACCTAAGACATGCAGAAGATGACATTCCTAAAGGGTCTCATGACTAATGGTTTACTACATAGTGAATGGTAACCTGATCTTGACAATAACCAGACCTCCAAGGCCCTTGTAAAGCTCACTTTCAACACACAAATTCCTTAGAGATTTATTTATCTTTAAGTCAAACTCACTAACAAATATATAATCAGTCACTCCTCACAATCACAAGTATAACTCTTTCTGCCCATGAGTCCTGTCCCTACTCTTTAATAAAAGCACCTTTTTGCACTGAAAAAGACTCAGGAATTCTTTCTGAACCATCTGCTTGATGGTCCCACATCATTTGACATTCTATTTGCGCTTTTAAGTTGTGGGTTCTTTCTGTGCCCCAGGGCAGACAAATCTGTTCAAGGACCCTTAGTAGTATCCCTGTCCATAGCATTTCTCAGCTTGGGGGGAAGGTCCTTTTGTTACCAAGTCTCCTTCTCTCTTTCCATTCTGTATGTGATCTCTCTACTTTTTTAAGTGTAGATGCTGTTCACTCAGTCCTCGTTCTTCAGTAGGAATTGTTCTATATGTAGGTGTAGATTTCATGACGAGAGGAGGAGGTAAGTTCAGAGTTTTCCTGCACCTCCCTATTGAACAGAACTTGAGGCTTTTTTTTTTTCCAAAATTTGTCATTGTGGATTTGAGGGAAAATAGTAGATTAGGAGGACCCTAAACTCACCTCATCCCATGCATACAACTAGGTAATACTTACATCAGTGTAAATAATCCATAAAATGGCCCAAACATTGCCAAAACAAACTCTACAACTAAATGTAAAGAAGAGACCACATCAAATAAAGTAGGAGGGGCAAAGGTGCTGTTGGGAGCTAAATAGACCCACAGGACTGTCTGTGTGAGTGAGGGACACTGAGGGCACTTATAGGGGAGAGAAAAAGACCCATACATATGGACGGTCCACAGAGGGAAAACAAATACCCATAACATTTGGTTTTGAAAACTAAAGGGGCCGGATTTTGTGAGCTCTTACAACCAGCATTTAAACTTAGAACTTTAATATTCAGTGGGATCAGATCTGGGAGAACAAGTAGGGTGAGAAGAAGCTGATTCTATGCCTTTGAAGAGACCACACAACAGACAGAACAAAGAGATACAGCACAGAAGAAACAGTTTGCAAAACACTTGGGGCATATGGAAGAGATACTAACTTAATGATCTCAGAGCATGTTCTGGAGGATCAGAGATCCTTGGGAGATTTCTCCAGTAAAAAACAACAACAACAAAACTTTGAAGGTGCCTTTCCTTACTTCATTCCCAGAATAAGCAAATAGTTTCATGCAGGCAACAGGACTTTTTTTTTTTTTTTAAAGATTTTGTTTATTTATTTGAGAGAGAGAATGAGAGATAGAGAGCACGAGAGGGAAGAGGGTCAGAGAGTCAGAGGGAGAAGCAGACTCCCTGCTGAGCAGGGAGCCCGATGTGGGACTCAATCCCGGGACTCCAGGATCATGACCTGAGCCGAAGGCAGTCGCTTAACCAACTGAGCCACCCAGGCGCCGCAACAGGACTTTTCTATCTGCTTCCTGACCTCATAACACTGTTGCAGTGCCCCTGCCTGCAGTCTGTGCATCTACCTCCTCCAACTCCACTGGCCTTGCTCTCTCCAGCTGCTGGTCTCCTCTCATAGAAGACCTGCACACAATCCTTGCTGACACTACACATCTGTCTCAAATGCTTTGTGAATCAGTCACCTACAATACAGTCTAGGCTGGAGCCCATCCATAGTGTTGCCACAGCCTGGCAGTGTCAAGCAGCCATGACAGGTGCCAGCACAACTCCAGAGTAATCCCTGCCCTGGGGAGAGGGAAAGATAGTGACACAGGCTAGTTAAACTCATACTTCAGGAATGTATGTTGGCATATAGTTGGTTTGACTACTGGGCCCACCCACCAGTGAAAGTTTCTCAGGGGACAATGCAGGGAAATTGTCCTGCAGTTTGGTGCTACTGTATCTCTGTAAAATGCCTGGTACGTCTCAATTCATGGCCAAGGAGGACCACACTGTCTTACTAACACCATAGGTACCAAACACGGCCCACAACAAGAAAGACAGCCACTGCTGAAAACTGAGATGAAGGGAAATGTGGCTCAGTCACAACACTAGGTGCATATAACATACATAAGAGAAATGCTTGAAGCACCAGGCACTTGTGAACAGGGATCACTGCACTGCAAGGCACTGCAGGACCTCTTCTCCATAAGACCACTATTTCAAGAACAGGAGACAAAGATGGCTTTCTTTTTTTTTTTTTTTACTTTTATTTTTTTTAATTTTTTATTGTTATGTTAATCACCATATATTACATCATTAGTTTTTGATGTAGTGTTCCACGATTCATTGTTTGTTCATAACACCCAGTGCTCCATACAGAATGTGCCCTCTTTAATACCCATCACCAGGCTAACCCATCCCCCCTACCCTCCTCCCCTCCAGAACCCTCAGTTTGTTTTTCAGAGTCCATCATCTCTCATGGTTCATCTCCCCCTCTGACTTACTCCCCTTCATTCTTCCTCTCCTGCTATCTTCTTCTTTTTCTTTTTTCTTAAAATATGTTGCGTTGTTTCAGAAGTACAGATCTGTGATTCAACAGTCTTGCACAATTCACAGCGCTCACTGTAGCACATACCCTCCCCAATGTCTATCACCCAGCCACCCCATCCCTCCCACCCCCAACCACTCCAGTAACATTCAGTTTGTTTCCTGAGATTAAGAATTCCTCATATCAGTGAGGTCATATGATACATGTCTTTCTCTGATTGACTTATTTCACTAAGCATAACACCCTCCAGTTCCATCCACATCTTTGCAAATGGCAAGATCTCATTCCTTTTGATGGCTGCATAATATTCCATTGTGTATATGTACCACATCTTCTTTATCCATTCATCTGTCGATGGACACAAAGATGGCTTTCTTAACACAGAGAAACAAACACAGAGATTTAGACAAACTGAGACAAAGAAATATATCCCAAATGAAAACCAGAACAGAATCACCAAGAGACCAAAATGAAACAGAGTTAAGTAATATGCCTAAAAAGGAATCTAAAGTAATAATCATAAAGATATTAATGGGATTTTACAAAAGAGTGAACACAGCAGGAGACCCTTAACAAAGATATAGAAAACAGGAAAAAAAAACAGAGATGAAGAACATACCAAATGAAATTTAAAATGCAGATGGAATAAACAACATGCAAGAGGAAGCAGAATGAATCAGCAAACTGGAGGACAGAATAATAGGAAGTAATCAAGCTGAGCAGCTGAGAAAAAAAATGAGAATAGAATTAGGGAACTCAGCAATAACATCAAGTGCAATAATATCTGTGTATAGGGATCTAAGAAAAAGAAGATGGAGAAAAGGTGACCAAAAATGTTTTTGGAGAAATAATAACCAATGACTTCCCAAATAAGGAGAAGGAAACAGAATTCCAGATCCAGGAGACACAGAGAACCCTCAGTAAAGTCCACATCAAGACGATTATTATTGGAGTCTTCCTCTCTACCTTCAGGGAGTACTATCTGAGCAGCATAGCTCAGATGCTGTTTCCCTAGCTCTAGGCACAGTCTTGGTGATCTCAGTCATACTTTAAAGCCAGGTGGATGGAGAGCATCAAGGATACTCGGTTGCCTTTGGGTTCCTGTGCCAGAAGCCACACCAGCACGTTCCAGTGAGCTCCATTATCAGCCTGGATCCCAATATGGGCCTGAACTCACAACCCCAAGATCAAGACCTGAGCTGAGATCAAGAGATGGATGTTTAACTACTGACCTATCCAGTTTCCAAAGGCTCACATCCATTGAAAGCTTTATTTTTCCAACTTGTCAAATTGAAGCATGCTGTTTGTTATATTGCAAAGCACTGGGCGGAGTAAGATGGCAGAGGAGTAGGAGACCTGGATTTCGTCTGGTCTCAGGAATTCAGCTGAATAGGGATCAAACCATTCTGAACACCTACGAACTCAACAGGACATCGAAGAGGAGAGTAGCAACAACTCTCTGAACAGAGAAGCGACCACTTACTGGAAGGTAGAACGTGCGGAGAAGTGAATCCAAGGCGATATTCGGGAGGATAGACGGCGGGGGAGGGGCCTCGGTCGGCCGCTTCTGGCAAGTGCTAGAGCCGCGGAGCACAAAATCGGACCTTTTAGAAGTTGGCTCGGCTGAGGGACGTCGCTGCAGTGGCTAAGCGGGGGTTGGAATCCTCCCGGGACAGTGTGGTCTCAGGACCCTTGGGGTCACAGAAAGACCAGGGGTGCCTGAGTGCGCCAGAGCTCCCAGGTATCAGAGCGGGGAAGCCGGCTGCAGAGACGGAGCCAAGGCGCGGGCTCTCAGCTTGGGGTTGCCATAAACTGTGATCCGCGGCCCAGTCAGGCCACTGCTCCTCCAGCAGGGACCCAACAAGCGGCAGATCCGGGGAGACTCCCCTTCCTCCCCCAGGAGGAGTGGCACGGGAACGCACCGCAGGGATCTTCTGGGTTTGCAGACTTCACACGGGGTCAGGTGCCAGAGATAGCAATGCTCGATCACAGGCCGGGTGAGCACGGAGTGCGGCCAGAGACCGGGGAGACGGGAGTGTCTGCTTTTCTCTGGAGGCACACTGAGGAGCGGGGCCAGTAGTTCTCAGCTCCTCCGGGTGGAGATTGGGAGGCCACCATTTTCGCCCTGGTCCTCCAAAGCTGTACTGACAGCCTGCAGGGAACAAAAGTTCCTGAGAGCAAACCCGAGCAGCTTCCTTAGCCTGGACCGACAAGGGCGGGGCAATTCAGCCTTCGGCAAAGACATTTGGAACCACAGCAAAAGGCCCCTCCCCCAGAAGATCAGCGCGAACAGCCAGCAAGCCGAGACAAAGTTTACCGATCAAGGAGAACGGGAGAACTCCAGCGCTAGGGGAATACTGCACAAAGAATTCATGGCTTTTTTTTTTACCATGATTCATTAGTTCACCAAAGTTAATTTTTGTTAATTGTTTTTTTTTATTTTTCTTTTTCCCTTTTTCAACCAACATCTTATCAATCCTTTTAAAAAAAACATTTTTTATTTTTCATTTTTAGAGTCATATTTTATCCCTTCATAGTAGTTACCCTTATTTTTGGCATATATATATAAGTTGTTCTCTCTTTAAAATTTTGAGATACAGTTTC
>NW_027397143.1:1094623-1099016 GCF_003265705.2 Callorhinus ursinus | reverse complement strand
TTAAATCTTCTTTCTTTTTTCAAACAACTTCTTATCTTATCAAGTCCTTTTATAAAATCTTTTATAATTGTCATCTTTACAGTCATCTTCCATCCCTTCATTGTATCAACCCTTATTTTGTACATATATGTCTTTCTTCCTTTAAAATTTTAGGAGGCACTTTTTTTTTTTTAAAGATTTTATTTATTTATTTGAGAGAGAGAGAATGAGAGAGAGCACATGAGAGGGAAGAGGGTCAGAGGGAGAAGCAGACTCCCTGCTGAGCAGGGAGCCCGATGTGGGACTCGATCCCGGGACTCCAGGATCATGACCTGAGCCGAAGGCAGTTGCTTAACCAACTGAGCCACCCAGGCGCCCCTAGGAGGCACTTTTTTCTAACAGACCAAAATACGCCCAAAATCTAGTGTGTGGCACTGATGTATGCACTAGACTGATCATATTTGATCATATTCTGCTTTTTTTGTATTGTTCTGTTTTTGTTTTTATCTTTTTTTTTCTTTTTATTTCTCTTTCTTTTTTCTTTCTTTCCCTTTCTTTTCCCCTGGTTTCAGGTCTTTTCTGATTTGTATACAGTATATTTGCTGGGGACGTTGTAAACCTGTTAGCATTTTGTTCTCTCATTCATCTATTCTCCTCTGGACGAAATGACAAGACGAAAAAAATCACCTCAGCAAAAAGAACAAGGGTAGTACCGTCAGCCAGGGACCTACTCAATACGGACATTAGTATGATGTCGGACCTAGAGTTCAGAATCATGACTTTAAAGATACTAGCTGGGCTTGAAAAAAGCGTGGAAGTTATTAGAGAAACCCTTTCTGGAGAAATAAAAGAACTAAAATCTAACCAAGTCGAAATCAAAAAGGCTATTGATGAGGTGCAATGAAAAATGGGGGCACTAAATGCTAGGATAAATGAGGCAGAAGAGAGAATCAGTGATATAGAAGACCAAATGATGGAAAATAAAGAGGCTGAGAAAAAGAGAGAGAAACAACTACAGGATCACGAGGGCAGAATTCGAGAAATAAGTGATACGATAAGACAAAACAACATTAGAATAATTGGGATCCCAGAAGAAGAAGAGAGAGAGAGGGGGGCAGAAGGTATATTGGAGCAAATAATAGCAGAGAACTTCACTAATGTGAGGAAGGAAACAGGCATCAAAATCCAGGAGGCACAGAGAACCCCTCTCAAAATCAATAATAATAGGTCAACACCCCGACATCTAATAGTAAAACTTACGAGTCTCAGAGACAAAGAGAAAATCCTGAAAGCAGCTCGGGAGAAGAGATATGTAACCTACAATGGTAGAAACATTAGATTGGCAACAGACCTATCCACAGAGACCTGGCAGGCCACAAAGGACTGGCAAGATATCTTCAGAGCACTAAACGAGAAAAATATGCAGCCAAGAATACTATATCCAGCTAGGCTGTCATTGAAAATAGAAGGAGAGATAAAAAGCTTCCAGAACAAACAAAAACTAAAGGAATTTGCAAATACGAAACCAGCCCTCCAAGAAATATTGAAAGGGGTCCTCTAAGCAAAGAGAGAGCCTAAAAGCAGCAAAGATCAGAAAGGAACACAGACAACATACCATTAACAGTCACCTTAGAGGCAATACAATGGCACTAAATTCATATCTTTCAGTAGTTACCCTGAATGTAAATGGGCTCAATGCCCCAATCAAAAGACACAGGCTATCAGATTGGATTAAAAAACAAGACCCATCAGTATGCTGTCTGCAAGAGACTCATTTTAGACCCAAAGACACCCCCAGATTGAAAGTGAGGGAGTGGAAAACCATTTACCATGCTAATGGACACCAAAAGAAAGCTGGGGTGGCAATCCTTATATCAGACAAACTAGATTTTAAAACAAAGACTGTAATAAGAGATGAGGAAGGACACTATATCCTACTTAAAGGGTCTATCCAACAAGAAGATCTAACAATTGTAAATATCTATGCCCTGAACATGGGAGCAGCCAATTATATAAGGCAATTAATAACAAAAGCAAAGAAACACATTGACAACAATATAATAATCGTGGGGGATTTTAACACCCCCCTGACTGAAATGGACAGATCATCTAAGCAAAAGATCAACAAGGAAATGAAGACTTTAAATGACACACTGGACCAAATGGACTTCACAGACATATTCAGAACATTCCATCCCAAAGCAACGGAATACATACACTTCTCTAGTGCCCATGGAACATTCTCCAGATTTGATCACATCCTAGGTCACAAATCAGGTCTCAACCAGTACCAAAAGATTGGGATCGTTCCCTGCATATTTTCAGACCACAATGCTTTGAAACTAGAACTCAATCACAAGAGGAGAGTCGGAAAGAACTCAAATATATGGAGGCTAAAGAGCATCCTACTAAAGAATGAATGGGTCAACCAGGAAATTAAAGAAGAATTAAAAAAATTCATGGAAACCAATGAAAATGAAAACACAACTGTTCAAAATCTTTGGGATACAGCAAAGGCAGTCCTGAGAGGAAAGTATATAGCAATACAAGCCTTTCTCAAGAAACAAGAAAGGTCTCAAATACACAACCTAACCCTACACCTAAAGGAGCTGGTGAAAGAACAGCAAATAAAGCCTAAACCCAGCAGGAGAAGAGAAATCATAAAGATCAGAGCAGAAATCAATGAACTAGAAACCAAAGGAACAGTAGAACAGATCAACGAAACTAGGAGCTGGTTCTTTGAAAGAATTAACAAGATTGATAAACCCCTGCCCAGACTGATCAAAAAGAAAAGAGAAATGACCCAAATCAACAAAATCATGAATGAAAGAGGAGAGATCACAACCAACACCAAAGGAATAAAAACAATTATAAGAACATATTATGAGCAACTCTATGCCAGCAAATTAGATAACCTGGAAGAAATGGGTGCATTCCTAGAGATGTATCCACTACCAAAACTGAACCAGGGAGAAATAGAAAACCTGAACAGACCTATAACCACTAAGGAAATTGAAGCAGTCATCAAACATCTCCCAAGAAACAAAAGCCCAGGGCCAGATGGCTTCCCAGGGGAATTCTTTTTTTTTTTTTTTCCTTTTAAGATTTTATCTATTTATTCATGAGAGACAGAGAGAGAGAGGCAGAGGGAGAAGCAGGCTCCCAAGGAGGAGGGAGCCCGATGCGGGACTCGATCCCAGGACCCCGGGACCATGACCTGAACCAAAAGCAGATTCCCAACCATCTGAACCACCCAGGCACCCCCAGGAGAATTCTATCAGACATTTAAAGAAGAATTAATACCTATTCTCCTGAAACTGTTCCAAAAAAATAGAAATGGAAGGACAACTTCCAAACTCATTTTATGAGGCCAGCATTACCTTGATCCCAAAACCAGACAAAGACCCCATCAAAAAGGAGAATTACAGACCAATATCCTTGATGAACATGGATGCAAAAATTCTCACCAAAATACTAGCCAATAGGATCCAACAGTACATTAAAAGGATTATTCACCACGACCAAGTGGGATTTATCCCTGGTCTGTAAGGCTGGTTCAACATCCGCAAATCAATCAACGTGGTACAATACATTAACAAAAGAAAGAATAAGAGTCATATGATCCTCTCAATAGATGCAGAAAAAGCATTTGACAAAATACAGCATCCTTTCTTGATCAAAACTCTTCAGAGTATGGGTTAGAGGGTACATACCTCAATATCATAAAAGCCATCTATGAAAAACCTACAGCGAATATCATTCTCAATGGGGAAAGACTGAGAGCTTTTCCCCTAAGGTCAGGAACACGGCAGGGATGTCCACTCTCACCACTGCTATTCAATATAGTACTAGAAGTCTTAGCCACAGCAATCAGACAACAAAAAGAAATCAAAGGCATCCAAATCGGCAAAGAGGAAGTCAAACTCTCACTCTTTGCAGATGATATAATACTCTATGTGGAAAACCCAAAAGACTCCACCCCAAAACTGCTAGAAGTCATATAGGAATTCAGTCAAGTAGCAGGCTATAAAATCAATGCACAGAAATCAGTGGCATTCCTATACACCAACAACAAGACAGAAGAGAGACAAATCAAGGAGTCGATCCCATTTACAATTGCACCCAAAACTATTAGATACCTAGGAATAAATTTAACCAAAGAGGCAAAGGATCTGTACTCAGAAAACTATAAAATACTCATGAAAGAAATTGAAGAAGACACAAAGAAATAGAAAAACGTTCCATGCTCATGGATTGGGAGAACGAACATTGTGAAGATGTCAATGCTACCTACGGCAATCTACACATTCAATGCAATCCCCATCAAAATACCATCCACTTTTTTCAAAGAAATGGAACAAATAATCCTAAAATTTGTATGGAACCAGAAGAGACCCCGAATAGCCAGAGGAAT
>NW_027397143.1:1079548-1094523 GCF_003265705.2 Callorhinus ursinus | reverse complement strand
AGACACAAAGAAATGGAAAAACGTTCCATGCTCATGGATTGGGAGAACCAACATTGTGAAGATGTCAATGCTACCTAGAGCAATCTACACATTCAATGCAATCCCCATCAAAATACCATCCACTTTTTTCAAAGAAATGGAACAAATAATCCTAAAATTTGTATGGAACCAGAAGAGACCCCGAATAGCCAGAGGAATCTTGAAAAAGAAAAGCAAAGCTGGCGGCATCACAGTTCCGGACTTCCAGCTCTATTACAAAGCTGTCATCATCAAGACTGTATGGTACTGGCACAAAAACAGACACATAGATCAATGGAACAGAATCGAGAGCCCAGAAATGGACCCTCAACTCTATGGTCAACTGATCTTTGACAAAGCAGGAAAGAATGTCCAAAGGCAAAAAGACAGTCTCTTCAACAAATGGTGTTGGGAAAATTGGACAGCCACATGCAGAAGAATGAAACTGGACCATTTCCTTACACCACACACAAAAATAGACTCCAAATGGTTGAGAGACCTAAACGTGAGACAGGCGTCCATCAAAATCCTAAAGGAGAACACAGGTAGCAACCTCTTCGACCTCAGCTGCAGCAACTTCTTCCTAGAAACATCGCCAAAGGCATGGGAAGCCAGGGCAAAAATGAACTATTGGGATTTCATCAAGATCAAAAACTTTTGCACAGCAAAAGAAACAGTCCACAAAACCAAAAGACAACCGACAGAATGGGAGAAAATATTTGCAAATGACATATCAGATAAAGTGGTAGTATCCAAAATCTATAAAGAACTTATGAAAGTCAACACCCAAAGAACAAATAATCCAATAAAGAAATGGGCAGAAGACATGAGCAGACATTTTTCCAAAGAAGACATCCAAATGGCCAACAGGCACATGCAAAAGTGCTCAACATCGCTCGGCATCAGGGAAATCCAAATCAAAACCTCAATGAGATACCACCTCACACCTGTCAGAATGGCTAAAATTAACAAGTCAGGGAACGACAGATGTTTCCGGGGATGTGGAGAAAGGGGAACCGTCCTACACTGTTGGTGGGAATGCAAGCTGGTGCAACCACTCTGGAAAACAGTATGGAGGTTCCTCAAACAGTTGAAATTAAAGCTACCATTCGATCCAGCAATTGCCCTACTGGGTATTTACCACAAAGATACAAATGTAGGGACCCGAAGGGGTACGTGCACCCCAATGTTTATAGCAGCAATGTTCACAATAGCCAAACTGTGGAAAGAGCCAAGATGTCCATCAACAGATGAATGGATAAAGAAGAGGTGGTATATATACACAATGGAATATTATGCATCCATCAAAAGGAATGAGATCTTGACATTTGCAACGACGTGGATGGAACTGGAGGGTCTTATGCTTAGTGAAATAAGTCAATCAGAGAAAGACATGTATCATATGACCTCACTGATATGAGGAATTCGTAGTCTCAGGAAACAAACTGAGGGTTACTGGAGTGGTTGGGGGTGGGAGGGATGGGGTGTCTGGGTGATAGACATTGGGGAGGGTATGTGCTACAGTGAGCGCCGTGAATTGTTGAAGACTGTTGAATCACAGATCTGTACTTCTGAATCAAATAATGCAACATATATTAAGAAAAAAGAAAAAGAAGAAGATAACAGGAGACTAAGAATGAAGGGGAGTAAGTCAGAGGGGGAGACGAACTATGAGAGATGATGGACTCTGAAAAACAAACTGAGGGTTCTAGAGGGGAGGAGGGTAGGGGGATGGGTTAGCCTGGTGATGGGTATTAAAGAGGGCACATTCTGCATTGAGTACTGGGTGTTATGCACAAACAATGAATCATGGAACACTACATCAAAAACTAATGATGTAATATATGGTGATTAACATAACAATAAAAAAATTAAAAAAAAAGAAAAAAAAGACGAATACTATTAAAAAGGCACAAAATAGTAATAAGTAGAGAATTTTAAAAGCAATAAGAAAAAAGAAAATAGTTACATACAAAGGACACCCCATCAGGCTATCAGCTGATTTTTCAGCAGAAAAAGAAAAAATGCTGGCCAGAAGGGAATGACAGGATACATTCAAAGTGTTGAAAGGAAAAAAAAAAATGTGGCCAAGAATACTATATTCATCCACAAAGGATATCATTTGGAATACAAGGAGAGATAAATAATTCCCAGACATAAAAAAATTAAAGGAGGATGTGAGGGCGATCTCACTGCGACATCTGTCACCCCATTGATCCCCAGGGTTGATTTAGCTGATCTGGCTGGCTAGGTGGGTGTCCCCTTCCTCCCTCACTGCTCCATGTGCGTCCCTCCCGAAGCTGCGCGCTCGGTCGAAGAGTACGACCTTCCCCGATAGAGGAGGACCGTTCTTCGGTCAAGGGTATACGAGTAGCTGCTCCCCTCCTAGAACCTCCAAACAAGCTCTCAAGGTCCATTTGTTGGAGAACATAGGGTAGTCAAGCTTCCAATACTCCAGACACATCCAAATGAGGCGCTCTGCATGTGGCAGTCTGCCTTTCTAAAAAAAAAAAATTAAAGAAATAGATGACCACTAAACTAACCCTACAAGAAATGTGAAAGGGGAGGGGCGGAGCAAGATGGCGGAGGAGTAGGAGACCTGGATTTTGTCTGGTGTCAGGAATTCAGCTGAATAGGGATCAAGCCATTCTGAACACCTACGAACTCAACAGGAGATCGAAGAAGAGAGTAGCAACAACTCTCTGAACAGAGAAGCGACCACTTACTGGAAGGTAGGACGTGCGGAGAAGTGAATCCAAGGCGATATTCGGGAGAATAGATGGCGGGGGAGGGGGCCTCCACCGGCCGCTCCTGGCAAGTGATAGAGCCGCAGAGCACAAAGTTGGAACTTTTAAAAGTCGGCTCCGCTGAGGGACGTCACCCCAGTGGCTAAGAAGGAGGTGGAAACCTCGTGGGACAGTGTGGACTCAGGACCCTCGGGGTCACAGAAAGACCGGGGGTGCCTGAGTGCAGCTGAGCTCCCAGGTATCGGAGCGGGGAAGCCGGCTGCAGAGATGGAGCCGAGGCGCAGGCTCTCAGCACGGGGTTGCCATAAACTGTGATCCGCGGCCCAAGTGGGCCACTGTGCCTCCAGCAGGGACCCAACAAGCAGCAGATCCAGGGAGACTCCCCTTCCTCCCCGAGGAGGAGCGGCGCAGAAGCGCACTGCAGTGATCTGCTGGGTTTGGAGAGTCCACACGGTGTGGGGTGCCAGAGATAGAAACGCTTGGTCATAGGTCAGGTGAGCACGGAGTGCGGCCGGAGACCGGGGAGACGGGAGTGACTGCTTTTCTCTGGGGGCGCACTGAGGAGAGGGGCCCGAGTTCTCAGCTTCTCCGGGCAGAGAGTGGGAGGCCACCATTTTCACCCTGGTCCACCAAAGCTGTACCAGAGCTTGCAGGGAACAAAAGCTCCTGAGAGCAAACCCGGCAGCTTGCTTAGCCTGGACGGACAAGGGCGGGGCAATTCCGCCTCCGGCAAAGACATTTGGGAACCACGGTAACAGGCCTCTCCCCCAGAAGATCAGCACGAACAGCCAGCAAGCCAAGACCAAGTTCACCGATCAAGGAGAACGGGAGAAGTCCAGCACTAGGGGAATATTGCACATAGAATTCATGGCTTTTTACCATGATTCATTAGTTTTTCAAAGTTAATTTTTTTAACTGTTTTCTGTTTTTTTTTTGAATTTTTATTTTTCCCTTTTTCAACCAACATCTTATCAATTCCCTTCTTAAAAAATTTTTTTATTTTTCATTTTTAGAGTCATATTTTATCCCTTCATAGTAGTTACCCTTATTTTTGGCATATATATGTAAGTTCTTCTCTCTTTAAAATTTTGAGATACAGTTTCTCCTAACAGATCAAAATATACCTAAATCACTACTGTATGGCTTTGTTCTAGACTCCTGCCTGATCACAGTCTCTCCCATTTCTTTTTTCTTTTTTTTTTTTAAATCTTCTTCTTTCTCCTTTCAAACAACTTCTTATCTTATCAATTCCGTTTATAAAACCTTTTATAATTTTCATCTTTACAGTCATCTTCCATCCCTTCATTGTATCAACCCTTATTTTGTACATATATGTCTTTCTTCCTTTAAAATTTTAGGAGGCACTTTCTTCTAACACACCAAAATACACCCAAAATCTAGTGTGTGGCACTGATCTATGCACTAGCCTGATCATATTTGGTCATATTCTGTTTTTTTTTTTGTATTGTTCTGTTTTTGTTTGTTTTTATCTTTTTCTTTTTCTTTTTTTTCTTTCTTTTTTCTTTCTTTCCCTTTCTTTTCCCCTGGTTTCAGGTCTTTTCTGATTTGTATCGAGTATATTTGCTGGGGCCATTGTTAACCTGGTAGCATTTTGTTCTCTCATTCATCTACTCTCCTCTGGACCAAATGACAAGATAAAAAAATCACCTCAGCAAAAAGAACAAGAGGTATTACCGTGTGCCAGGGACCTACTCAATTAGTACGATGTGGGAAATAGAGTTCAGAATCATGACTTTAAAGATACTAGCTGGGCTTAAAAAAAGTGTGGCAGTTATTAGAGAAACCCTTTCTGGAGAAATAAAAGAACTAAAATCTATCCAAGTCGAACCAAGTTTCGACTTGGCTATGAATGAGGTGCAATCAAAAATGGGGGCACTAACTGCTAGGATCAATGAGGCAGAAGAGAGAATCAGCGATATAGAAGACCAAATGATGGAAAATAAAGAGGCCGAGAGAAAGAGAGATAAACAAGTACAGGATCACGAGGGCAGAATTGGAGAGATAAGTGATACGATAAGACAAAACAACATTAGAATAATTGGGATCCCAGAAGAAGAAAAAAGAGAGAGAGGGGCAGAATGTATATTGGGCAAATTATAGCAGAGAACTTCCCTAATGTGAGGAAGGAAACAGGCATCAAAATCCAGGAGGCACAGAGAACCCCTCGCAAAATCAATAAAAATAGGTCAACACCCCGACATCTAATAGTAAAACTTACGAGTCTCAGAGACAAAGAGAAAATCCTGAAAGCAGCTCGGGAGAAGAGATATGTGTAGAAACATTAGATTGGCAACAGACCTATCCACAGAGACCTGGCAGGCCAGAAAGGACTGGCAAGATATCTTCAGAGCACTAAACGAGAAAAATATGCAGCCAAGAATACTATATTCAGCTAGGCTATCAGTGAAAATAGAAGGAGAGGTAAAAAGCTTCCAGGACAAACAAAAACTAAAGGAATTTGCAAATACAAAACCAGCCCTCCAAGAAATATTGAAAGGGGTCCTCTAAGCAAAGAGAGAGCCTAAAAGAAGCAGAGATCAGAAAGGAACACAGACAATATACAGTCACAGTCACCTTACAGGCAATACAATGGCACTAAATTCAGATTTTTCAATAGTTACCCTGAATGTAAATGGGCTAAATGCTCCAATCAAAAAACACAGACTATCAGATTGGATTAAAAAACAAGACCCATCAGTATGCTGTCTGCAAGAGACTCATTTTAGACCCAAAGACAGCCCACATTGAAAGTGAGGGGGTGGAAAACCATTTACCATGCTAATGGACACCACAAGAAAGCTGGTTGGCAATTCTTATATCAGACAAATTAGATTTTAAAATAAAGACTGTAATAAGAGATGAAGAAGGACACTATATCTTACTTAAAGTGTCTATCCAACAAGAAGATCTAACAATTGTAAATATCTATGCCCCGAACATGGGAGCAGCCAATTATATAAGGCAATTAATAACAAAAGCAAAGAAACACATTGACAACAATATAATAATCGTGGGGGATTTTAACACCCCCCTGACTGAAATGGACAGATCATCTAAGCAAAAGATCAACAAGGAAATAAAGACTTTAAATGACACACTGGACCAAATGGACTTCACAGACATATTCAGAACATTCCATCCCAAAGCAACGGAATACACATTCTTCTCTAGTGCCCATGGAACATTCTCCAGAATTGATCACATCCTAGGTCACAAATCAGGTCTCAATCGGTACCAAAAGATTGGGATCATTCCCTGCATATTTTCAGACCACAATGGTTTGAAACTAGAACTCAATCACAAGAAGAAAGTCGGAAAGAACTCAAATACATGGAGGCTAAAGAGCATCCTACTAAGGAATGAATGGGTCAACCAGGAAATTAAAGAAGAATTAAAAAAATTCATGGAAACCAATGAAAATGAAAACACAACTGTTCAAAATCTTTGGGATACAGCAAAGACAGTCCTGAGAGGAAAGTATATAGCAATACAAGCCTTTCTCAAGAAACAAGAAAGGTCTCAAATACACAACCTAACCCTACACCTAAAGGAGCTGGTGAAAGAACAGCAAATAAAGCCTAAACCCAGCAGGAGAAGAGAAATCATAAAGATCAGAGCAGAAATCAATGAACTAGAAACCAAAAGAACAGTAGAACAGATCAATGAAACCAGGAGCTGGTTCGTTGAAAGAATTAACAAGATTGATAAACCCCTGCCCAGACTGATCAAAAAGAAAAGAGAAATGACCCAAATCAACAAAATCATGAATGAAAGAGGAGAGATCACAACCAACACCAAAGAAATACAAACAATTATAGGAACATATTATGAGCAACTCTATGCCAGCAAATTAGATAACCTGGAAGAAATGGGTGCATTCCTAGAGATGTATCCACTACCAAAACTGAACCAGGAAGAAATAGAAAACCAGAACAGACCTATAACCACTAAGGAAATTGAAGCAGTAATCAAATATCTCCCAAAAAGTAAAAGCCTAGGGCCAGATGGCTTCCCAGGGGAATTCTATCAGACATTTAAAGAAGAATTAGTACCTATTCTCCTGAAACTGTTCCAAAAAATAAAAATGGAAGGACAACTTCCAAACTCATTTCATGAGGCCAGCATTACCTTGATCCCAAAACCAGACAAAGACCCCATCAAAAAGGAGAATTACAGACCAATATCCTTGATGAACATGGATGCAAAAATTCTCACCAAAATACTAGCCAATAGGATCCAACAGTATATTAAAAGGATTATTCACCATGACCAAGTGGGATTTATCCCTGGGCTTCAAGGTTGGTTCAACCTCCGCAAATCAATCAACGTGATACAATACATTAACAAAAGAAAGAACAAGAGTCATATGATCCTCTCAATAGATGCAGAAAAAGCATTTGACAAAGTACAGCATCCTTTCTTGATCAAAACTCTTCAGAGTATGGGTTAGAGGGTACATACCTCAATATCATAAAAGCCATCTATGAAAAACCTACAGCGAATATCATTCTCAATGGGGAAAGACTGAGAGCTTTTCCCCTAAGGTCAGGAACACGGCAGGGATGTCCACTCTCACTACTGCTATTCAACATAGTAGTAGAAGTCTTAGCCACAGCAATCAGACAACAACAAGAAATCAATGCATCCAAATCGGCAAAGAGGAAGTCAAACTCTCACTCTTTTTAGTTGATATGATACTGTATGTGGAAAATCCAAAAGACTCCACCCCAAAACAGCTAGAACTCTTACGGGAATTCAGTAAAGCTGCAGGATATAAAATCAATGCACAGATATCAGTGGCATTCCTATACACCAGCAACAAGACAGAAGAGAGACAAATCAAGGAGTCGATCCCATTTACAATTGCACCCAAAAGCATAAGATACCTAGGAATAAATTTAACCAAGGAGGCAAAGGATCTGTTCAGAAAACTATAAAATACTCATGAAAGAAATTGAAGAAGACACAAAGAAATGGAAAAACATTCCATGCTCATGGATTGGAAGAACAAATATTGTGAAGATGTCAATGCTACCTAGAGCAATCTACACATTCAATGCAATCCCCATGAAAATACCATGCACTTTTTTCACAGAAATGGAACAAATAATCCTAAAGTTTGTATGGAACCAGAAGAGACCCCGAATAGCCAGAGGAATCTTGAAAAAGAAAAGCAAAGCTGGCGGCATCACAATTCCGGATTTCTAGCTCTATTACAAAGCTGTCATCATCAAGACAGTATGGTACTGGCACAAAAACAGACACATAGATCAATGGAACAGCATCGAGAGCCCAGAAATGGACCCTGAACTCTATGGTCAACTTATCTTTGATAAATGAGGAAAGAATGTCCAATGGAATAAAGACAGTCTCTTCAACAAATGATGTTGAGATCATTGGACAGCCACATGCAGAAGAATGAAACTGGACCATTTCCTTACACCACACATAAAATAGACTCCAAATGGTTGAAAGACCTAAACGTGAGACAGGAGTCCATCAAAATCCTAGAGGAGAACACAGGTAGCAACCTCTTCGACCTTAGCTGCAGCAACTTCTTCCTAGAAATATCGCCAAAGGCAAGGGAAGCCAGGGCAAAAATGAACTATTGGGATTTCATCAAGATCAAAAGCTTTTGCACAGCAAAAGAAACAGTCCACAAAACCAAAAGACAACCGACAGAATGGGAGAAAATATTTGCAAATGACATATCAGATAAAGGGCTCGTATCCAAAATCTATAAAGAACTTATCAAACTCAACACCCAAAGGTCAAATAATCCAATGAAGAAATGGGCAGATGACATGAACAGACATTTTTCCAAAGAAGACATCCAAATAGCAAACAGGCACATGAAAAAGTGCTCAACATCGCTTGGCATCAGGGATATCCAAATCAAAACCTCAATGAGATACCCCTCACACCAGTCAGAATGGCTAGAATTAACAAGTCAGGAAACGACAGATGTTTTCGGGGATGCGGATAAAGGGGAACCCTCCTACACTGTTGGTGGGAATGCAAGCTGGTGCAACCACTCTGGGAAACAGTATGGAGGTTCCTCAAATAGTTGAAAATAGAGCTACAATATGATCCAGCAATTGCACTACTGGGTATTTACCCCAAAGATACAAATGTAGGGATCCGAAGGGGTACGTGCACCCCAATGTTTATGGCAGCAATGTCCACAATAGCCAAACTGTGGAAAGAGCCAAGATGTCCATCGACAAACGAATGGATAAAGAAGATGTGGTATATGTTCCCAATGGAATATTAGGCAGACATAAAACGAATGAGATCTTGCCATTTGCAACGACGTGGATGGAACTGGATGGTGTCATGCTGAGTGAAAGAAGGCAATCAGAGAAAGACATGTATCATATGACCTTGCTGATATGAGGAATTTTTAACCTTAGGAAACAAACTGAGTGTTGCTGGAGTGGTGGGGGGTGGAAGGGATGGGGTGGCTTGGTGATAGGCATTGGGTAGGGTATGTGCTATGGTGAGCGCTGTGAATTGTGCAAGACTGTTGAATCACAGATCTGTACCTCTGAAACAAATAATGCAATATATGTTAAGAAATAAAAAAGAAGAAAAAGATAGCAGGAGGGGAAGAATGAAGGGGAGTAAGTTGGAGGGGGAGAAGAACCATGAGAGATGATGGACTCTGATAAACAAACTGAGGTGGATATGAATCCAGGAAAACACAGTTAAATCCAATGTGAACCTTTTGGATTTTTGGAAAAACCCTAGGCTTTATTCTAAAAGTTTACAGTTTTATCTATTTAGCAATTTGATGCATTTAATTTAATTTTTATATATAGTGTAAGGTCATGGTTTGATTTCGTTATTTGCATGTGGATATCCAGGTTTCTCTGCACAGTGGTTTTTTGAAAAGACAACCCCACTGAATGGTTTGCTGACTCTTGAGAAAATCACTTGACCACATATGTGAAGTATTTATTCTGATATATCTACTTTATTGGTTTGTATCTGTGTTTATGGCATTACTACACTGTTCTTATTATAATAGTGTTTTTATTAAGTTTTTGATCAGAAAGAGTGAGTTCTCCAATTATTTCATGATTGTTTTGGCTGTCCAGGGTAACTTGAGCCTATATATTAATTCTAGGGTGTATTTTTTTATTTCTGTAAAATATTCATTTAGGATTATGATAGGCATTTCACTGAATATGCAGTTTGCTTATGGTAGGTCGGGGTGGTTGTTTATGCAGGACAAATCATCGAAACCTCCATCCATACAATACACTAAGTATTTTATTGTTTTGGATGGTATTACAAATGTAACTTACATTATTTTTAATTTAAATTCAATTAGCCAACATATAGAACATCATTCAGATGTAGAGCTTAGGGATTTCATCAGTTGCATATAACACCCTGTGCTCATCACATCACATGCCCTCCTTAATACCCATCACCGAGTTACCCCATTGCCCCCACCTACCTCCCCTCCAGCAACCCACAATTTAAAAAAACTTCTTACCACTATACATTATTTATGTATAGAAGTGATTTTGTATATACAAATGATTTTGTATCCTGAAACTTTACTAAATTTGTTTAATAGTTCTAACATATTTTGTAGACTCTTTAGAATTTTCTACATATAAGATCATGTTTGCAAACCAAGATAACTTTACTTCTTTATTTCCAATTTGGATTTTGTTTTTGCCTAATTGCTCTGGTTATACTTCCAGTATGATTTATATCAGTTTAATATTTTATTCAAGTAATGTAAGAACATGATCTCAACAACCCATAAGGTAAAACAATGGTCCCATTACCCACCCCTGATCTCCAAGGAAAATATTTCATATTATTTTACCACCTTTTGTTTCTATTTTCCACCAATATTTTTATCTTTAATAAATTCTAAATACCATCTCTTTTTTTTATTTTTTTAAAGATTTTATTTATTTATTTGACAGAGAGAGATAGCAAGAGAGGGAACACAAGCAGGGGGAGTGGGAGAGGGAGAAGCAGGCTCTCCGCCGAGCAGGGAGCCCGATGTGGGGCTCGATCCCAGGACCCCGGGATCATGACCTGAGCTGAAGGCAGATGCTTAACGACTGAGCCACACAGGTGCCCCTAAATACCATCTCTTGACTCATCTCTCCAGCCATGGGGGATGGAGAAATTCCCCCACCATATATAACTTCCACTCATTTTTCCTTTTCCCATCCTTTCAAAATAGTTACATCCCATTTTTTTATTTAAATTCAATTAGCCAATATATAGTACATCACTGGTTTTTGATATAATGTTCAATAATTCATCAGTTCATTATAACACCCAGTGCTCATCATATCATGTACCCTCGTTAAGGCCCATCACACAGTAACCCCAACCCCGCACCCACCTCCCTTTCCACAACCCTCAGTTTGTTTCCCAGAGTCAAGATTCACATGGTTTGTCTCCCTCTCTGATTTTTTCCCATTCAGTAGCCCACACCCCTATTTTTCTCTGCACTGTTTCTTATATTCCACATATGAGTGAAACCATATGATAATTGTCTTTCTTTGATTTACTTATTTCACTTAGCATAATACCCAACAGTACCATTCATGTCATGGTAGGTATTCATCATTTATGATGGTTCAGTAATATTCCATTTTATATATGGACCACACCTTCTTTATCCATTCATCTGTTGAAGGACATCTTAACTCCTCCCACAGTTTGGCTATTGTGAACATTGCTGCTATGAACATTGGGGTGCATATGGCCCTTCTTTTCACTATATCTGTATGTTTGAGATAAATACCCAGTAGTGCAATTGCTGGGTCAAAGGGTAGCTCTATTTTTAAGGACTTGAGGAACCTCTATACTATTTTCCAGAGTGGCTATACCAGCGTCCATTCCCACTAACAATGTAAGAGGGTTTCCCTTTCTCCACACCCTCACCAACACTTGTGTTTTCCTGTCTTATTAATGTTTGCCATTCTAACTGGTGTAAGGTGGTATCTCATTGTGATTTTGATTTGTATTTCCCTGATGGCAAGTGATGTGGAGCATTTTTTCATGTGTTTCTTAACCATTTGTATGTCTTCTTTGGAGAAGTGTCTGTTCATGGCTTCTGCCCATTTCATGTTTAGAATGGCAAGGTTGATGGTATTTTCCATCTTCTAGTATATATTGTTAAGATACCAAAAGTAGAAATTGTTATAAAACCTGATATTTTAAATATTTAAAACCTGGGTGGTACAGTCAGTTAAGTATCTGACTCGGTTTTGGCTCAGTTCCTGATCTCCCAGTCATGAGATCGAGCACCATTTGGGTCTCTGTGATCAGTGCAGATTTGCTTGAGGTTCTCTCTCCCTCTCCCCGAGTGCTTGTTCTCTCTAATAAATAAATAAATCTTTGGGGAAAAAATGATACTTTAGTTACTATTTCTATATATAAATACGTTTTTATTTATTTCTCATTATTGCTACTATTATCTCTGTCAAGATATATTTAGGACCATATGTTTATAGGAAATATTGAGCATTTTTAGAAAATGGACTCAAGAAGATAATTAGAATTGTTAAGAAAATATCCTGCAGCGTGCCTGGGTGGCTCAGTCGGTTGAGCGACTGCCTTCGGCTCAGGTCATGATCCTGGAGTCCCAGGATGGAGTCCTACATCTGGCCCCCTGCTCAGTGGGCAGTCTGCTCATCCCTCTGAGCCTCCCCCATCTCATGCTCTCTCTCTCACACTCTCTCTCAAATAAGCAAATAAAATCTTCAAAAAAAGAAAACATCTTGCAATAAAATATTTTTTCATTTCTTCCTGTATTCTGTTTATGCTGTTTGAATATGGTGAACCATATGTATAATATTGAAGAACATTTTCTTTTGATAATATTAACTCCATTATTATTTTTGTTTATGTATTTTTAAAATGACAATAAGCATACACATATTCTTGTATATTAATTCTTGAGTTCTCCTATCTTCTCAAAATGAAGTTTTTCATGTTTTGTTGTGTTTTTGGTTTTTGCTTTGTTTTGTTTTTTTACTCTGGTACATTTCTTTCTTCAGTATGTCTTTAGAACTTTGACTTAATCTTTTTTATCATATATAAATATATATGAGTATATAGTTACATATATATTTGCAAGAGCCTTTCGTTTTATCTGACATAATTTTATTTATCTAATGGTATTTATATTGTGAATTAATAACATTTCATACTTCTTTGAACATATGAAACCTACTAAAGAAAATTTTCTGCATTTTCCCAAACATTTTGGCTCATATTTTTTGTGTGTTAGTGAGAGTGTGTGAATATGTCTCTGTGTGTGTGTGCACATATGTATGCATATTCCTGTTTCATGTGGGAGACTTCCTAAAAGCCTGGTATCATTTGGATCTAAAATAATATTTAAGATAAAATGCTACATACTGTGTAGAGCTTGTTCACTTATAATGTCAGTGGCAAATTCCTCCTCACAACTCCATGAGGGTCTTAGGGTACTATTTCCTTTTTTCCACTTAAGTGACTGATCATTCCTTTATCTAAATTCATTTTGTCAAAGGGCCTGAAATATTTTCTCTCATTGTGCTTTTTGTCACCGGTTCTATTTTGACTTATATATATTCTTTATCATCATGATATTTGGTTTTTAAGAGGGAGAAATGACAAATATATGTGATTAATTCTCACAATGATCTAGAATTAGAAAGTTGTAAATAAAAGATTTCATTCATATGTGGAATTTAAGAACCAAAACAAATGATCGTAAGGCCAAAAAAGACAGAGAGAGAGGCAAACCAAGAAACGGATTTTTTAAAAAGATTTTATTTATTTATTTGAGAGAGAGAAAATGAGAGATAGAGAGCATGAGAAGGAAGAGGATCAGAGGGAGAAGCAGACACTGTCCTGAGGAGGGAGCCCAATGTGGGACTTGATCCCGGAACTCCGGGATCATGACCTGAGCCGAAGGCAGTTGCTTAACCATCTGAGCCACCCAGGTGCCCCGAGAAACAGATCTTAATTATACAGAACAAAGGGATAGTAACCAGATGGGAGGTGGATGGGGGATGGGTGAAATAGGGGATGGGAATTAAGAGTGCACCTATTCTGATGAACGTGGGGTGTTGTATGGATGACGGGAATCACTAAGCTGTACCCTTGAGACTAATATTACACTGTATGTTAAATAACTAGAATTCATACAAAAATTTTTAAAAAGAAAAGCATAAAATGAGTAAGACAAAGTACCATAGAGGAGTGTGTATTGTATAAGTGTTAGAGAAGCAGAGAGACATAAAACAAATGCTATTTTGAAGAACTCTGGCAGATTTGTGAAACCTACCATGAGTATGGTGTATAGATATTTAGTTGAAGGGTATCCTTGAACTGTATCATTCAGAAACTGGTTGAGAAGAAGAGAATGATTTATATAAATAGTACTAGACAATAAGACAATTCATTCATGGGTGATATATGCAATTAATGAATTATTGAACACTGCATCAAAAACTAATGATGTACTATACAGTGGCTAACTGAACATAAAAAAAAAGATTCATTCATGATTTCAGAACAGATGAAAGCAATAATTTTACCTGAATTCAAGGATGTTTGATTACATGTTATTGTGTAAAGAGGACTTAAGGAAATATTGCTCCAAAAGAAGGTGATAGGTTGCTGCAGCTTTAGAAGTAAGTCTTAGATATGAAAGAAAAATGATCCTTTATGGGTCATAAATATTTATTCTTAAATATATAATATATATATTTACATTGATTTTCTATGCAAATATTTTGAATAAACATCTGATTTGGCAATACTTGTATTTGTGTACAGTAGTAAAGCATACTTATCCTAATGAATTCTTAACAAATATACAAATGATTTTTTTAAATAACTTTAAAGATTTCTAAGAAAAGGTATAGGCTACTAATTGCATCCTCATTTTAATCTCTGGTTCAAAAAGTAAATTGTTTTTGTTGTCATTGTTGTTGTTTTCTAAAATAGAAAAGTTCAGTTATTCACCTAGGAGTTGTAAGATTTTCAATAATACAGTCTGACAACAATGATAAATTCAGAAGATCCTCTTGTTCCATACACTTTTCTGTCTGCTTTTAGGAAAATCCTATCAATGCCTCGTGGAAAATTATAAACAAACATCAACTGATTTCATCTGATTGGGGTTGTTCCCACCAACAAGAATTGGCCTGT
>NW_027397143.1:1045279-1059548 GCF_003265705.2 Callorhinus ursinus | reverse complement strand
TGTTTCCTGAGATTAAGAATTCCTCATATCAGTGAGGTCATGTGATACATGTCTTTCTCTGATTGACTTATTTCACTCAGCATAACACCCTCCAGTTCCATCCACGTCGTTGCAAATGGCAAGATCTCATTCCTTTTGATGGCTGCATAATATTCCATTGTGTATATATACCACAACTTCTTTATCCATTCACCTGTCGATGGGCATCTTGGTTCTTTCCACAGTTTGGCTATTGTGGACATTGCCAGCATCCTTTCTTGATCAAAACTCTTCAGAGTATAGGGATAGAGGGTACCTACCTCAATATCATAAAAGCCATCTATGAAAAACCTACAGCCAATATCATTCTCCTCAGCTTTTCCCCTAAGGTCAGGAACGCGGCAGGGATGTGGACTCTCACCACTGCTATTCAACATAGTATTAGAAGTCCTAGCCACAGCAATTAGACAACAGAAAGAAATCAAAGGCATCCAAATTGGCAAAGAGGAAGTCAAACTCTCACTCTTTGCAGATGATATAATACTGTATGTGGAACACCCAAAATCTCCACCCCAAAACTGCTAGAAGTCATACAGGAATTCAGTCAAGTAGCAGGATATAAAATCAATGCACAGAAATCAGTGGCATTCCTATACACCAACAACAAGACAGAAGAGAGACAAATCAAGGAGTCGATCCCATTCACAATTGCACCCAAAACCATAAGACACCTAGGAATAAATTTAACCAAAGAGGCAAAGGATCTGTACTCAGAAAACTATAAAATACTCATGAAAGAAATTGAAGAAGACACAAAGAAATGGAAAAACGTTCCATGCTCATGGATTGGAAGAACAAACATTGTAAAGATGTCAGTGCTACCTACGGCAATCTACACATTCAATGCAATCCCCATCAAAATACCATCCACTTTTTTCAAGGAAATGGTACAAATAATCTTAAAATTTGTATGAAACCAGAAGAGACCCCGAATAGCCAGAGGAATATTGAAAAAGAAAAGCAAAACTTGGAGCATCACAATTTCCGACTTCCAACTCTATTATAAAGCTGTCATCATCAAGAGAGTATGGTACTGGCATGAAAACAGACACATCGATCAATGGAACAGAATAGAGAGCCCAGAGATGGACTCTCAACTCTATGGTCAACTCATCTTTGACAAAGCAGGAAAGAATGTCCAATGGAAAAAAGACAGTCTCTTCAACAAATGGTGTTGGGAAAATTGGACAGCCACATGCAGAAGAATGAACTGGACCATTTCCTTACACTACACACAAAAATAGACTCCAAATATTTGAAAGACCTAAACGTGAGACAGGAGTCCATCAAAATCCTAAAGGATAACCCAGGCAGGAACCTCTTTGACCTCAACTGCAGCAACTTCTTCCTAGAAACATCGCCAAAGGCAAGGGAAGCAAGGGCAAAAATGAACTCTTGGGATTTCATCAAGATAAAAAGCTTTTGCACAGCAAAAGAAACAGTCCACAAAACCAAAAGACAACCGAGAGAATGGGAAAAAATATTTGCAAATGACATATCAGATAAAGGGCTAGTATCCAAAATCTATAAAGAACTTATCAAACTCAACACCCAAAGAACAAATAATCCAATCAAAAAATGGGCAGAAGACATGAACAGACATTTTTCCAAAGAAGACATCCAAATGGCCAACAAGCACATGAAAAAGTGCTCAACATCGCTCAGCATCAGGGAAATCCAAATCAAACCCTCAATGAGATACCACCTCAAACCAGTCAAAATGGCTTAAATTAACAATCAGGAAAGGACAGATGTTGGCGGGGATTTGGAGAAAGGGGAACCCTCCTACAGTGTTCGTGGGAATGCAAGCTGGTGCAACCACTTTGGAAAACAGTATGGAGGTTCCTCAAACAGTTGAAAATAGAGCTCCCATACGATGCAGCAATTGCACTACTGGGTATTTACCACAAAGATACAAATGTAGGGATCCGAAGGGGTACGTGCACCCCAATGTTTATAGCAGCAATGTCCACAATAGCCAAACTGTGGAAAGAGCTGAGATGTCCATCAACAGATGAATGGATATAGAAGAAATGGTATATATACACAATGGAATATTATGCAGCCATTAAAAGGAATGAGATCTTGCCATTTGCAAAGACGTGGATGGAAATTGGAGGGTGTTATGCTGAGTGAAATAAGTCAATCAGAGAAAGACATGTATCATATGACCTCACTGATATGAGGAATTCTTAATCTCAGGAAACAAACTGGTGTTGCTGGAGAGTTGGTGGGTGGGAGGGATGGGGTGGCTGGGTGATAGACATTGGGGAGGGTATGTGCTATGGTGAGCGCTGTGAACTGTGCAAGACTGTTGAATCACAGATCTGTACTTCTGAAACAAATAATGCAACATATGTTAAGAAAAAAGAAAAAGAAGATAGCAGGAGGGGAAGAATGAAGGGAGTAAGTCAGAGGGGCAGATGAACCCATGAAAGACGATGGACTCTGAAAAAGAAACTGAGGGTTCTAGAGGGGAGGAGGGTGAGGGGATGTGTTAGCCTGGTGATGGGTATTAAAGAGGGCACGTTCTGCGTGGAGCACTGGGTTTTATGCACAAACAATGAATTATGGAACACTACATCAGGAACTAATGATGTAATGTATGGTGATTAACATAACAATAAAAATTAAAAAATATAACATAGGTGTTGATAAGATGTTGGTTGAAAAAGGAAAAAGAAAAATTCAAAAAAATGAGATTTAATAAATTAATTTTGAAAAACTGAAGAATCATGGTAAAAAAATCCATGAATTCTATGTGCAGTATTCCCTTAGCGCTGGAGTTCTGCCGTTCTCAGTTTTTAGTAAACTTGGTCTTGGCTGGCTGTTCTTGCCAATCTTCTGGGGGAGGGGCCTGTTGCCGTGGTTTCCAAATGTCTTTTCCGGAGGCGGAATTGCTCGCCTTTGCTGGGTCCTTGCTAAGTAATCTGTTCCTGTTTGCTCTTGTGAGATTTTGTTCCCTGCAAGTTTTCCATATAGCTCTGGAGGATGAAAGTGAAAATGGCAGCTTCCCCATCTCTGCCCCAGAGGAGCTGAGAACTCGGGGCCCCACTCTTCAGTGAGCCCCCAGAGAAAAGTATTCTATTACTCCCATCTCCTCAGTCTCCGGCCGCACTCTGTGCTCACCTGGCCTGTGACCAAGTGTTTCTCTCTCTTGAGCACAACCCCGTGTGGAGTCTCCAAACCTAGCAGATCTCTGTGTTGTGCTCCCATGCTGCTCCTCCTGGGGAGTAAGGGGAGTCTCCCCAGATTTGCCACTTGTTGGGTCCCTGCTGGAGGAGCAGTGGGCTGACTGTGCTGTGGATCACAGTTTATGGCCACCCCGAGCTGCGAGCCCTCTCCTCTGCTCCGTCTCTGCAGCCAGCTTCCCCGCTCCGATACCTGGGAGCTCTGCCACACCCGGTCTTCCTGTGACCCGAGGGTCCTAAGACCACACTGTTCCCACGAGGGTTCCCCCACCCTCACCCGCTTAGCCACTGGAGTGAGGTCCCTCGGCAGATCCAACTTCTAATAGTTCCAGTTTTGTGATCCACTGCTCAATCACTTGCCAGAATCGGCCAACAGAAGCCCCCTTCCCACCGTCTGTCTTCCCGAATATTGCCTCAGATTGACTTCTCCGCATGTCCTACCTCTCAGAAAGTGGTCGCTTTTCTGTTCAGAGAGTTCTTGCTATTCCTTTCTTCGATCTCCTGTTGAGTTCGTAGGTGTTCAGAATGGTTTGATTCCTCTCTAGCTGAATCCCTGGAACCAGATGAAATCCAGGTCTCCTACTCCTCCGCCATCTTGCTCCGCCCCCCGCCACTGTGTGGCAAGTTTTAACTAGGTGTGTTTTCGTCTGCTTGTTAAAGGAAGCCAGGAAAAAAAAAGGAAAGAAGAAAAGAAGGAAAGAGGAAAGAAAGAAAGGAAGAAAGAAAAGAAAAAAGAAAGAAGGAAAGAAAGAACAGAAAGAAACTAGATCTTATTTCCCCTAGAGCTGAAGATTTTCAGTACTCTATGATCAGTAGACTTGGTGTGTGCAAGTGGTTTCTGCTAATCTTTTGGAGGGAGGGCCTGCCACACTGATTCTCAGGTGCATTTGTCCTAGTGGAGATGCCCCTGCAGGATATTGGAAGGTGAGGCTTGGTGGAAGCAGTTCTAGTCTCCACTGGAGGGGATGGAGGGACAATGCTGTGTTTGTCAATGAAGTTGATCAGTGCTGATGGGCAGGGTGAGGGAAGAAATGGGGTGCCCCACTCTCTCAACCACAGAGTGGGGAGTTCAGTCCCAACATTCTTCAGGAAGCCATCACAGAAGAGGAAATAATCACCCCTCTTGTGTCGCCAACCTATGTCCTTTCCATGCCTTTACTCTGTGTCTGAGCTATCTACCTGTCATGTGGCACAGCACTCCCATGTTTTATCTCAAACACACAGCTGAGTTTCAAAACTCCAAATTTAAGGACCCACCCTCGTGGCATGGACCTGCTCTACTCCTCTGTGTGAGGGTCTCATCATGCTTTTGCCATTTGCTAGTTTGTCCCAGAAAAGTTGTTGCATGACCACACAGCACTTTGGAATTTATGGTAAAGCACAGCAAAAAGCCAGGACCAAGTTTTGCTGTCCTCAGCCCATGTCCTTGTCCTTATGCTAATGAACAGGGCAGCACATTGGCACCACAAGTTATTTTGTCCTGGGACAGGCCATGCCACCGTTCCCTTATACACTCCAACCAGGGAAACTCCTTCTCCCCATGCAATGCAGTAGATCCTTGCACCATACCGCCCAATCTCAGGTCTCTGCCTTCCTTCCCCACAGGAGCACTGCTAGGCCCACCAGGTATGACCCCCAGTAATGGCGAGCAATTTTAATACTTTAGACTTTGAACTCCAGTGCTCATAATAACTTGTGGTAATCAGACCCTCTCTTTTTCCCAGTCCATTGTTTTGGGGAATATTTATTCTTGTGCGATCCCCTGCCTGCTGCTTCTCTCTCTCTGTCTCTCTCTGTCTCTCTCTGTCATTTTGCTTTCCATAATCAGGGACTCCTGCAGCATCTGCAGTTTTTTTCTCCCCCAAATCAACTCTCCACAACTCCTACCTTCCATGAGGTGGTCATTTCTCTACTTTTAGATGTGTAGTTTTGTTCTCTCAGTCCTCAGATTGGTTTCTTGGTGTTCAGAATGATCTGATATTTATCTAGCTGTGTTCCATGGACAAGCAAGATTAGGATCCCCCTACTCCTCTGACATCTTAACTCCTTCCTGAATTTCTTACTTTTAATTATAGCAGAATTTCAGAAATTTCAGCACAATGAGATTGTATTGTGTCTGTGTAACTGGAATAGTTAATTTTGGCAAATTATTTTTGTCATGAATTCCCATTTGGTTGAATTTTTCCACATTTTCTAAATCTTGCTCTACAGGACAGTTTAATGTTAGTGAAAAGATGCCTCAATATGCTAGATGGCTTTTCTCCTCAGCATTTATGTATGTCCTCTAGCTAACAGCTACCAGGAAAACATTTATAATTGAATGAGTCAGTATATTACTCACTGCAGTAAGGGAAAAGACACACTGTAGGGAACTGTGGAGTGTCTGTGTGAGGGAGTATTAGAGGTGACTAGAGTGAGAATATTTTTACTTAATTATTATTGTAATGAGCTGCAATAGAAGGCATTTCAAGCTCACTTTTCCCTCATTAGTTCTTCAAAGTCCCCCAAATAGCTGAGGACCTTTTTCTTGCTGTTAATTTGAGGAGAGTGAAATATGTCTGTATTTTGGCTTGTCAAGATTCCTTTCTCAGCCAACAGGCATCCTATAGTACATAATCTAATTTCCACTAACATGTATTCTCTTTTGCAGAAGAGTCCCTTCCCATGGACCATATTCTAGCCTTCAAGAAACATGAGATTTTCACCCAGAAAAGCTGTAAGTGCACCAGTCTTGCAATGCAGCTCTCTTCCATAACACTACAGAGTAGTACCAGCCCTTCTTTCACTTTTAACATCCCAAGCAGAAGGTGAACATAGTTCCACTGTGTTCTTTAGATTTCATGAGACAGATTAACTCATCTCTTAATTTTTGTTCCCATGTTCTAAGTGAGGAGCAGGCAACCATACCATGTCCCAATTTTCTGGTACAGTATCTCAGATTGCACCTACAGATCTTTCCTAAAACCTCCATGTCCTCTCTTGACTCTATCACATATTCCATGCCCATGAGCAAGTAGATTCATGTAACCAGATTTAGGCCACCTCTTTTAAAATAACCTATGATGATGGGTTTGGTATTCATTTGTAATAGTCCACTTATTATTATTATTATTTTGCTCAAGGATTTCATTTGAACATTTCTTTACTTATATTTTAAATATTTTATTATAATACATCCAAATGATGTTAGTGACACAAAGAAAATCCATTTCAGCTCCACCTGTCATGTTGCTTCAGCTACTTACCTTTGCAACCTACTTTAAAACCACTCAGTCCTAACTTGATCTGAACCCTATAAGTATTCTACTTTCTCACCCAGGCCCACTCTTTCTGCATTTCACATATTGTCTTGAATTCAATTATTTCTAGCTATGCATTTGGCAAATTCCATCTTTTTGCATCACTTTCTCAGTGAGAGTTTTCCTGATAAGTAGATTTAAATGAACCCACTCATTATCATTCTATATCTTGATACCTTGATCATTTCCCACACAACATTTTGAAGCTAGGAATTGTCAGTTTTTACCTGTTTATTGCCAGTGCCAGATACATAGTTACAGTTACAAATAGACAATCTACAGTGTTGGAGATAATGGATATCTAAAATGCATATATACAGTGCCAAATAATCATTTGTTGAATAGATGAATAAATTGTAGTGTTCTTTTAAATTAATTGGAGATTATGGTCATTATAACTTCAAAACAACATTGAGGTGAAAAGGTAAGGAAATGAATGCCTGGAAAAGATAATCACCTAGGAGATATATATATTATATATATATGTATATATAATATATATATTAGAGTTAACAGTAAGTAATTCCAGGTATAGAATTCTCTTGTCAAAGCAATCAGGCTCCTCTAGGTTTAAGCAATATCAGTTGGGACCCAGTCAATTTCCTGATGATGCAGAGTAGAACCCACACCCTCTTCCATGAATGAATGAAGGAGAAATCACACCTATCAGGGATCAACTGAGAATTAGCTTTCCTTTACCAGTTGTAAAAGTAGATATTTCCTTTGGGTATTGTATTTATGTTCTGTGGCCTGGAATTGTCAACTAAATTTTATAGTATGTAATTCAAATCAAATAATTCTTGTTCATTAACATATAGACATATTGAGGACTAAAATGATAAAAAGGTATAATTTATGGTATCAAAATGATTTTTAGATTTATCTGAAGGCAGAAGACCAGCATTCTGATCATATGAAAATAGAAGATATTCATATATATAAATTATAAAATTTATAAATTATGTATGTATAAATTCGAAGTCTCATCAGATTTAAAATAAGGCAATTTTCCTCAGTAACAAAGATATTTTCTTCCTGGCTTTTCTAAACAACTTAAGGGCACGATGGTCAGAGCGTGTCCATGTTGACCATTGTAGAGGGGACCAGGAGAAAAATATGGTCTCAAGGCCTCTGTGAAGCACTGTTTGTAGGGATAGATGTAAGACTGGTTCGTCACATTATAAAAGGAGACACTTTCAGCCTCATAGTCCAAGAAGATTCCAATAATCTCAGGAGGTTCCTCAATGTGGAGTATTACCTGTGAATTTGCAAGAGCTTGGTAGTTATTACTTTTACTCAAGCACAGTGTCCAGAACCCGGTCTCTGAGGACACCATGATTTCTCCTTGTCTGCAGTTAGAATTTTTACAAATGCCTAAAGTCCATTGCATTTTATTTTTCACATTCACTTCCCAGTAGTGTTTACCTTTGGAAAAAATTTGCTGACCTAATACACAGACTAGATCATCAAACCACTGCCTATTTTTAGGTAATTCCTGCAATATATCACCTCTTTTCACACTTCTTTTGTCTTCACCAATTTGGAGATATGGATGAGCTGTGTCTGGATCCAAGGTAACATTTTCTATGAAAGAACATATTGTCAGTCTTGGCTATGATGAATAATAATCCATAATATTTAACATATTATACAAGCGACCCTCCTCTGTCTAGGATCTTTCTATAGCTTTCTCCAAATGAAGCTGCTCCTTTCCCTCAAGTCATGCTTTTTATATCACCTCTAATTATCAACTCACCCACTTGAGAACTTGATAATGAGCATTTGTTCAGAATGGAAAAAAAATGAGTATCTAAACACCTAGATTTTTCCTAGTCAAAATAATTTTTTTGAATATGGTCAATGTTACACTGGACACTTATTATGTACCTAGTGCTGTTTGAAGTATATTTATACATATTTAATTTTAATAACAAATCATTCAAATGGAGAAGTATTTTTATTTTGTAGTTGAGACAACAAAGATTTAGAGAAGTTGGTCCAACAATGATTATTAATATCCATTAATGTTTGGATTCAAGTACAGATCTATTTGATTCAATTTATAAATTAATGAAAAACAATTGCATATATTTACTTTGAATCTGAATGTTTTTGACAATTAATGGAATTGATAAAATGGAAGTTTTGGAGGAAGAAATAAAAGGTGTGTGTGTATATTCTGTGTGAGTTTGTGAGTGTGTTACAGTCTCCCTTCTCGGGTGACCCAGTGTGCTGGCTAAAAGAAAGAATCCATATCCAAATACTTCAGTCTCTAGTTACCTGCATATTTTCGAGCAAATTCCATCCCTAAAATTAAAAAAAAAAAGAAAGAAAGAAAAGAAAATTACAATTTTGAAACCAAGACTTAACAGTAAGTAAAACAGGAAAGAGAGGGTCAAAAGGCAGGGGCATGAGTCAGGGCTAGAGGTGGCCATTTTCATTACTCACCTTCTTTTCCCAGATGTTTTATCCTTTCTGAAAGAATAGGATGCAGTGAGAGTTTGCTTTGAAATATATTTACATTTCTATCCTCACAGAGAAATATTACTTACCAAGTTCTTCATGAAGGTTTCATGAAAAGCCAAACAGTGACAAATTCTTGTGAGAAGTTGGCTAGGAGTTATTAACTAGACTGTCATTTAATATTTGCAGATATAAATCATTTGGATTAAAAAAAGACAAAGAATGGATTTAAGTTACAGATTTGGAAAATAATGGTTTAAAGCCTTTTGGTTGGCTTTGCTTTAACATAATTCAAAGGATCATAATGCACATTTTTTTTTGCCCAGAAATAGCCATTCCCAGGTGTTTGCCTTAAGCACATGAATTCCTGCAGACTTCCCTAAAATATAAACTTAAGAAGCTGGCACTGAAAGCACAAGTGAGGTTAGGATATAATTTTTATTTCTATTTCTCTGCACCTGAAGAATTGAAAACTAAATGGAGGGGCTCCTGGTTTTGGCTCAGATGATGATCTCAAGACCCTGATCTCAGGGTCTTGAAATGAAGCCTCACATCTGGCTCCACACTCAGTGTGGAGTCTACTTGCCTCTCTCTCTCTTCCTCTGCCTCTACCCATTCTAATTTAAATTTTAAAATCTTTTATTTTTTTAAAGATTTTATTTATTTATTTGAGAGAGAGAATGAGATAGAGAGAGCATGAGGGGGGAGGGTCAGAGGGAGAAGCAGACTCACTGCTGAGCAGGGAGCCCGATGTGGGACTTGAACCCAGAACTCCAGGATCATGACCTGAGCCGAAGGCAGTCGCCCAACCAACTGAGCCACCCAGGCGCCCTTAAATTTTAAAATGTTTTAAAAAGTTCAAAAAATAACTACATGCAGTTACTTTTGCTATAATGTTTGTTTTCAAAATGCAAATTTGTCCAAATATGATTAACATATCAAGAAATAATTTTAGTACATTGTGAATTTTGCTTTTTATATGTGATTTTTTGGTATGGAAATCTGTACCCTTTTGAATCTAAAGGTGTAGAAATACATAAAATATATAAACACACACACAAATACACACATGTAGGCACATCTCAAAAGGACAATGACATGCATCCATCCACAATTGCAATTTTCCACACTGCCTCTTCAAAAGGATTATAAGCTACCACCCTCACGAATAGTGCACAGATCATGCCCTTCTTTCTTTGGCTTTTATCCATATTTCTTTGTTACTCTTTCTCTCTCTCTCTTTTTTTAATTTATCTCATTATTGTCCATTTATTTTATCCTCTTCCTTTGTATAAATTGTTGGGCATGGAGGTGGAGGTAGGGAAGATACAGGTTGCCACATGTAAACTTCAGGTCACTTTCATGGTTAAGGACCATATTATTGTAGTGTGTAGGTATTTCTTAACAGCTTAGCAAAGTATAAAATTCTGTCAACATTTGCTAGGTGTTTTTGTTTTTGTTTTTAACATGTCACCAACAAAGTTTTAGACTACATTGTCAGTAATGAATGTTATGGACTGAATTTCTTTCTAGAAAATTCTTATGTTAAAATCCTAACCCCCAATGTGACCATATTAGATAGTGGGGGCTTTGGAAAGTAATTTGGTCATGACAGTGGAGCCCTCAGGAATAGGATTAGTACCCTAAAAAAAGAAGAGACATGAGCACTTGTTCTCAGTTTTCTGACAAACCAAATGATGGAAAATAAAGAACCTGAGAAAAACAGAGATAAACAACTCCTGGATTGTGAGGGCAGAATTCGAGAGATAAGTGATAACATAAGATGAAACAACATTAGAATAATTGGGATCCCAGAAGAAGAAGAAAGAGAGAGAGGGGCAGAAGGTATATTGGAGCAAATTATAGCAGAGAACTTCCCTTATTTGGGGAAGGAAACAGGCATCAAAATCCAGGAGGCACAGAGACTGCCCTCAAAATCAATACAAATAGGTCAACACCCTGACATGTAATAATAGTAAAACATACGAGTCTCAGAGACAAAGAGAAAACCTGAAAGCAGCTTGGGAGAAGAGATATGTAATCTAAAATGGTAGAAACATTAGATTGGCAACAGAGCTATCCACAGAGACCTGGCAGGCCAGAAAGGACTGGCATGATATATTCAGAGCACTTAATGAGAAAAATATGCAGCCAAGAATACTATATCCAGCTAGGCTCTCATTGAAAATTGAAGGAGAGATAAAAAGCTTCCAGGACAAGCAAAAACTAAAGGAAATTGCAAACACGAAACCATCCCTACAAGAAATATTGAAAGGGATCCTCTAAGCAAAGAGAGAGCCTCAAAGTAACATAGACCAGAAAGGAACACAGACAATATACAATAACAGTCACCTTACAGGCAATACAATGGCACTAAATTCATACCTTTCAAAAGTTACTCTGAATGTAAATGGGCTAAATGCCCCAGTCAAAAGAAACAGGCTATCAGATTGGATTAAAAAACAAGACCCATCAATATGCTGTCTGCAAGAGACTCATTTTAGACGCCAAAACAACCCCAGGTGGAAAATGAGGGAGTGGAAAATTATTTATCAAGCTAATGGATACCAAAAGAAAGTTGGGGTGGCAATCCTTATATCAGACAACTTAGATTTTAACCCAAAAACTGTAATAATAGATGAGGAAAACACTACATCCTACGTAAAGGGTCTATCCAGCAAGAAGATCTAACAATTGTAAATTCAATGCCCTAACATGGGGTAACCAATAATATAAGGCAATTAATAACAAAAACAAAGAAACACATTGACAACAATACAATAATAGTGGGGGATTTTAACATCCCCCTCTCTGAAATGGACAGATCATCTAAGCAAAAGAGCAACAAGGAAATAAAGACTTTAAATGAAACACCGGACCAAATGGACTTTACAGATCTATTCAGAATATTCCATTCCAAAACAACAGAAAACACAATCTTCTCTAGTGCCCATGGAATATTCTAATGAATAGATCACATCCTAGGTCACAAATCAGGTTTCAACTGGTACCAAAAGATTGGGATCATTCCCTGCCTATGTTCAGACCACAATGCTTTGAAACTAGAACTCAATCACGAGAGGAAAGTTGGAAAGAACTCAAACACAAGGAGGCTAAAGAGCATGCTACTAAAGAATGAATAGATCCACCAGGAAATAAAGAATTTAAAAAATTCATGGAAACCAATGAAAATGAAAGCACAACTGTTAAAATCTTTGGGATGCAGCAAAGGCAGCCCTAAGAGGAAAGTATATAGCAATGCAAACTTTTCTCAAGAAACAACAAAGGTCTCAAATACACAACCTAAACCTACACCTAAAGGAACTAGAGAAAAAAACAGCAAATAAAGCCTAAACCCAGCAGGAGAAGAGAAATAATAAAGATCAGAGCAGAAATCAATGAAATAGAAAACAAAAGAACAGTAGAATAGATCAACGAAACTAGGAGCTGGTTCTTTGAAAGAATTAACAAGATTGATAAACCCCTTGCCAGATTTATCAAAAAAAAAAAAAAAAGAGAGAGAAATGACCCAAATAGATAAAATCGTGAATGAAAGAGGGGAGATCACAACCAAGACCAAAAAATGCAAACAATTATAAGAACATATTGTGAGCAACTACTTGCCAGCAAATTAGAAAATCTGGAATAAATGGATGCATTCCTAGAGATGTATAAACTACCAAAACTGAGCCAGGAAGAAATAGAAAACCCGAACAGACTTATAACCACTAAAGAAATTGAAGCAGTCATCAAAAATCTCACAACAAACAAGATCCCAGGACCAGATGGCTTCCCAGGAGAATTCTACCAAACATTTAAAGAAGAATTAATACCTATTCCTTTGAAACTATTCCAAAAAATGGAAATGGAAGGTAAACCTTCCAAAGTCATTTTATGAGGCCATGATTACCTTGATCCCAAAATCAGACAAAGATCCCATAAGGAAGGAGAATTACAGACCAATATCCTTGATGAACATGGATGCAAAAATTCTCACCAAAATACTAGCCAATAAGATCCAACAGTACATTAAAAGGATTATTCACCACGACCAAGTGGGATTTATCCCTGGGCTGCAAGGTTGGTTCAACATCCACAAATCAATCATTGTGATACAGTACATTAATAAAAGAAAGAACAAGAACCATATGATCCTCTCAATTGATGTAAAAAAAAAACATTTGGCAAAGTACAACTTTCTTTCTTGATCAAAACTCTTCAGAGTATAGGGATAGAGGGTACATACCTCAATATCATAAAAGCCATCATTGAAGAGATGATGGACTCTGAAATACAAACTGAGGGTTCTGGAGGGGAGAGGGGTGGGGGGATGGGTTAGTCTGGTGATGGGTATTCAAGAGGGCACATTCTGCGTGGAGCACTGGGTGTTATGCACAGACAATGAATCATGGAACACTATATCAAAAACTAATGATGTAATGTATGGTGATTAACATAACAATAAAAAATTAAAAAAACACGCCATCATTGAAAAACCCACAGCGAATATCATTCTCAAAGGGGAAAAACTGAGAGCTTTCCCCCAAGGTCAGGAACATGGCAGGGATGTCCACTATCACCACTGCTATTCAACATAGTATTAGAAATCCTAGACACAGCAATCAGACAACACAAAGAATTTAAAGGCCTCCGAGTCGGCAAAGAAGAAGTCAAACTCTCACTCTTTGCAGATGATCTGAAAGCTTATGTGGAAAACCCAAAAGACTCCACCCCAAAACTGCTAGAACTCATACAGGAATTAAACAAAGTGGCAGGATATAAAATCAATGCACAGAAATCAGTGGCATTTCTATACACAAACAACAAGACAGAAGAAAGAGAAATTAAGGAGTCGATCCCATTTAAAATTGCACCCATAACCATAAGACACCTAGGAATAAATCTAACCAAAGAAGCAAAGGATCTGTACTCAGAAAACTATAAAATACTCATGAAAGAAATTGAGGAAGACACAAAGAAATGGAAACACCTTCCATGCTCATGGATTGGGAGAACAAATATTGTGAAGATGTCAATGCTACCTAGAGCAATCTACACATTCAATGCAAACCCCATCAAAATACCATCCACTTTTTTCAAAGAAATGGAAAAAATGATCCTAAAATTTGTATGGAACCAGAAAAGAGCCCGAATAGCCAGAGGAATGTTGAAAAAGAAGAGCAAAGCTGGCAGCATCACAATTCCGGACTGCAAACTCTATTATAAAGCAGTAATCATCAAGACAGTATGGTACTGGCAAAAAAACAGACACATAGA
>NW_027397143.1:984004-1044879 GCF_003265705.2 Callorhinus ursinus | reverse complement strand
GGGGGGATGGGTTAGCCTGGTGATGGGTATTCAAGAGGGCACATTCTGCGTGGAGCACTGGGTGTTATGCACAGACAATGAATCATGGAACACTATATCAAAAACTAATGATGTAATGTATGGTGATTAACATAACAATAAAAAATTAAAAAAACACGCCATCATTGAAAAACCCACAGCGAATATCATTCTCAAAGGGGAAAAACTGAGAGCTTTCCCCCAAGGTCAGGAACATGGCAGGGATGTCCACTATCACCACTGCTATTCAACATAGTATTAGAAATCCTAGACACAGCAATCAGACAACACAAAGAATTTAAAGGCCTCCGAGTCGGCAAAGAAGAAGTCAAACTCTCACTCTTTGCAGATGATCTGAAAGCTTATGTGGAAAACCCAAAAGACTCCACCCCAAAACTGCTAGAACTCATACAGGAATTAAACAAAGTGGCAGGATATAAAATCAATGCACAGAAATCAGTGGCATTTCTATACACAAACAACAAGACAGAAGAAAGAGAAATTAAGGAGTCGATCCCATTTAAAATTGCACCCATAACCATAAGACACCTAGGAATAAATCTAACCAAAGAAGCAAAGGATCTGTACTCAGAAAACTATAAAATACTCATGAAAGAAATTGAGGAAGACACAAAGAAATGGAAACACCTTCCATGCTCATGGATTGGGAGAACAAATATTGTGAAGATGTCAATGCTACCTAGAGCAATCTACACATTCAATGCAAACCCCATCAAAATACCATCCACTTTTTTCAAAGAAATGGAAAAAATGATCCTAAAATTTGTATGGAACCAGAAAAGAGCCCGAATAGCCGGAGGAATGTTGAAAAAGAAGAGCAAAGCTGGCAGCATCACAATTCCGGACTGCAAACTCTATTATAAAGCAGTAATCATCAAGACAGTATGGTACTGGCAAAAAAACAGACACATAGATCAATGGAACAGAATCGAGAGCCCAGAAATGGGCCCTCAACTCTATGGTCAACTCATCTTTGACAAAGCAGGAAAGAATGTCCAATGGAAAAAAGACAGTCTCTTCAACAAATGGTGTTGGGAAAATTGGACAGCCACATGCAGAAGAATGAAACTGGACCATTTCCTTACACCACTCACAAAAATAGACTCCAAATGGTTGAAAGCCTTCAATGTGAAACAGGAGTCCATCAAAATCCTAAAGGAGATCACAGGCAGCAACCTCTTTGACCTCAGCTGTAGCAACTTCTTCCTAGAAACATCACCAAAGGCAACGGAAGTAAGGGGAAAAATTAACTCTTGGGACTTCATCAAGATAAAAAGCTTTTGCACAGCAAAAGGAGCAGTCAACAAAACCAAAAGTCAACCGATAGAATGGGAGAAGATATTTGCAAATCACATATCAGATAATGGGTTAGTATCCAAAATCTTTAAAGAACTTCTTAAACTCAACACAGAAAGAACAAATGATCCAATCAGGAAATGGGCAGAAGACATGAACAGACATTTTTTCCAACGAAGACATCCAAACAGCCAACAGACCCATGCTCAACATCGCTCAACATCAGGGAAATCCAAATCAAAACCTCAATGAGATATCATCTCACCCCAGTCAGCATGGCTAAAATTAACAAGTCAGGAAATGACAGATGTTTGCGAGGATGTGGAGAAAGGGGAACCCTCCTACACTGTTGGTGGGAATCCAAGCTGGTGCAACCACTCTGGAAAACAGTATGGAGGTTCCTCAAAAAGTTGAAAATAGACCTATCATAAGACCCAGCAATTGCACTACTATGTATTTACCCCAAAGATACAAATGTAGGGATCTGAAGGGGTACATGCACCCCGATGTTTATAGCAGCAGTGTCCATAATAGCCAAACTATGGAAAGAGCCAAGATGTCCATCAATAGATGAATGGATAAAGAAGAGGTGGTATATAAACACAGTGGAATATTATGCAGCCATCAAAAGGAATGAGATCTTGCCATTTGCAATGACGTGGATGGCACGATAGGGTGTTATGCTGAGCGAAGTAAGTCAGTCAGAGAAAGACATGTATCATATGACCTTACTGATATGAAGAATTCTTAATCTCAGGAAACTAACTGAGTGTTGTAGTGGGGGGGGTTGGAGGGAGGGGTTGGCAGGGTGATAGACATTGGGGCGTGTATGTACACGGTGAGTGGTGTGAATTGTGTAAGACTGTTGAATCACAGATACGTACCTCTGAAACAAATAATGTAATATATGTTAAGAAAAAAAAGAAGAAGATAGCAGGAGGGGAAGAATGAAGGGGGAAATCAGAGGGGGAGACGAACCATGAGAGATGATGGACTCTGAAAAACAAACTGAGGGTTCTAGAGGGGAGAGGGGTGGGGGGATGGGTTAGTCTGGTGATGGTATTAAAGAGGGCACGTTCTGCATGGAGCCTTGGGTGTTATACAGAAACAACGAATCATGGCACACTACATCAAAAACTAATGATGTAATATATGGTGATTAACATAACATAATAAATATTATGAAAAATTATATGCCAAAGAATTGTACAATCTGGAAGAATTGGATAAATTCCTAGAAACATATAACCTACCAAAACAGAAACAAGAAGAAATAGGATACTTGAATGGATCAATAATCAGCATAGAAATTGAATCAGTAATCAAAAATCTTCCAGCATGCAAAAGTCCAGGGACAGATGGCTTGACAGAGAAATTTTACCAAACATTTAAAGAAGAATAAATACCTATTCTTCTCAAAATATTAAAAAAAAATGGAAATTGATGGCAAAGTTTCAAATTCATTCTATGAGGCCAGCAATACTCTGAAACAAAAACACACATAGAATTCATTTAAAAAAAAAGAACCACAGATCAATATCCCAGATGAACACGGATGCAAAAATTCTCAATAAATTATCAGCAAATGTAATCCAACAGCGAATTGAAGAATCATTCACCAAGTCCAAGTGGGATTTGTTCCTGTGCTGCAAAGGCGATTCAATATTCACAAATCAATCAATGGGACACGCCACCCCAATAAGAGAAAAGATAAGAACTATATGTTCCTCTCAATAGATGCAAAAGAGCATTGAAAAAGTACAGCTTCCATTCTTGGTAAACACACAAACAAACAAAAAACACCTCAATAAAATAAGAATAGAGAGAACATACCTCGACATCATAAAGGACATATACAATGACCCCCAGTGAATATCATCCTCAATAGGGAAAAACTTAGAGCTTTTCATCTGCAGTCAGGGGAAGACAGGGATGTCCACTCTCACTGGTGTTATTTGACATAGTAATGGAAATCCTAGCCTCAGCAATCAGACAACGAAGAGAAATACAAGGCATCGAAACTGACAAGAAAGACGTTAAAATTTCACTATTTGTAGATGACATGATATTCAAAATAGAAAACCCAAAAACTCTACTGGAAAATTTCTAGAACTCATACAGGAATTCACTAAAGTCACAAGATAAACAGTCAATGTGCCGAGATCTGTTGCTTTTATAATACACCAATAATGAAGCAGCAGCAAGGGAAACCAAGGAATCAAACTCATTTACTCTTGTACCAAAACGATAAGATACCTAGGAATAGGGTCCCTGGGTGGCTCAGTTGATTAAGCGACTGCCTTCGGCTCAGGTCATGATCCTGGAGTCCCAGGATCGAGTCCCGCATCGGGCTCCCTGCTTAGCAGGGAGTCTGCTTCTCCCTCTGATCCTCTTCCCTCTTGTGCTCTCTGTCTCTCATTCTCTCTCTCTCAAATAAATAAATAAAATCTTTAAAAAAAAAGATACCTAGGAATAAAACTAATCAAAGCGGTAAATGATCTGTACTCTGAAAAGTATAAAATACTGATGAAAGAAATTGAAGAGGACACAAACAAATGAAAAAGTATTATTTATTTGTTTATTTATTTATTTGACCGAGAGAGTGAGCACAAGCAAGGGGAATGGCAGAGGGAGAGGGAGAAGCAGACACCCTGCTTAGCAAGGAGCCCCAATATGGGGCTCAACCCCAGGACCCTGGGATCTTGATCTGAGCCAAAGGCAGATGCTCAACTGACTGAGCCACCTAGGCACCCCTGGAAAAATATTCTATGCTCATGGGTTGAAAGAAAAATATTGATAAAATGTCTATATTACTCAAGGCAATCTACACATTTAAGCAATCCCTATCAAAATATGACCAGCAATTTTCATAGATCTAGAACAAGCAATCCTAAAATCCTTATGGAACCACAAAAGACCCCAAATAGCCAAAACACTATTTAAAAAAGCAAAGCAAAGCTGGACTTCATTTATATTTAAAAAAAAACTATAACATTCAAGACAGTATGGTACTAGAACAAAAACAGAAACATAGATCAATGGAACAGAGTAGAAAACCCAGAAATGGACCCACAACTGTGTGGTCAACTAAACTATGACAAAGCAGGAAAAATATCCAATGGGAAAAAGACAGTCTCTTCAACAAATGGTGTTTGGAAAACTGCACAGCAACTTGCAAAAGAATGAAACTGGACTACTTTCTTATACCATAAACAAAAATCAATTCAGAATGGATGAAAGACCTAAATGTGAGACAGGAAACCTATTAAAATCCTAGAGAACACAGAAGTAACCTCTTTGACATCATCATCAGCAACTTCTTACTAGATATGACTCCTGAGATAAGGGAAACAAAAGTAAAAATATACTACAGGGACTTTAAGAAAACAAAAAGTACAGTGAAGGAATCAATCAACAAAACTAAAAGGCAGCCTATGGAATTGGAGAAGATATTTTCAAATGTCATATCTGATAAAGGGTTAGTATAAAAATATATAAAGAGCATATAAAACTCAACATCCAAAAAATGAATAATCCATTTAAAAAGTGGGCAAAAGACATGAAAAGATACTTTTTCTAAGAAAACATACAAATGACCAATAGATACATGAAAAGATGTTGAACATCACTCATTATTGGAGAAATACAAATCAAAACGACAATGAGATATCATCTTATACCAATCACAATGGCTAAAATTAACACAGAAAACAACAAATGTTGGTGAGGATGCAGAGAAAGGGGAACACTCTTACATTTTTGCTGGGTACACAAACTGGTGCAGCCACTCTGGAAAACTGTATGGAGGTTCCTCAAAAAATGCTAAAAATAGAAATACCCTACAATCCACAATAGCACTACTAGGCATTTACCCAAATACATTTACAGCCACTCTGGAAAACTGTATGGAGTTTCCTCAAAAAATGTTAAAAATAGAAATATCTTACAATCCACAAATGCACTACTAGGCATTTACCCAAATATGAAAATACTAATTTGAAATATATACTCACTCTGATGTTTATAGCAACTTTCACAACAGTAGCCAAATTATGGAAAGAACACAAATGTCCATTGACTGATGAATGGATAAAGATGATGTGATTTTATATATATAATCACACACACAATGGAATATTACTCAGCCATAAAAGCGATGAAATCTTGCCAATTGCAATGATGTGAATGGAGCTAGAGATCAAATATCATATAATTTTACTCATATTTGGAATTTAAGAAACAAAACAAATAAACATGGAGGGGTAGAAAGAGAGGTAAGCAAAGAAACAGATGTTTACCTACAGAAAACACCTGATGGTTACCAGAGTGGAGAAGGGCAAGGGGATGGGGTTAAATAACTGATGGGGATTAAGGAGGGAACTAGTTGTGAGGATCACAGGGTGTGGTATGTATGTGTTCAATCACTAAATTGTACTCCCAAAGCTAAGTTTACTCTATATGTTAGCTAATTGTTACTTAAATAAAAAACTTGGAAAGGAAAGAAAGTATTACTTTAGGTATTCAAGGCTTTTCATGGTTGCATACAAATTTTAGGGTTATTTTTTCTAGTTCTGTGAATAATGAATGCTATTGCTACTTTAATTGGTATTATATTGAATCCCTAGATTGCTATATGGTATGGACATTTAACAATATTAATTCTTCCAATCCAAGAGTACTATATACTTATTTACATTTATTTGTGTCTTTTTCAATTTCTTTCATCAATGTATAATCTACTTTCTCTTTCTATAAAATTTGATTATTGTAGTTATTTAATATCAGTTAATAATACAATATTTCCCCTTTTTGTTCAGGCTTATTTTACTTCGCATGTTTTCAAGGTTTATTCATGTTGGACCATATACCAAAATTTCATCCCTTTTTATGAATGATGAATAATATTCCACTGTTGTTATGTACCATAGTTATTTTACCCATTAATGTGATAATGAACACTTGTGTTGTTTCCACGTTTTGGCTACTGTGAATAATGCTGCAGTGAACACTGGCCTAAAGTAACTCCTGAAGTCCCTGTTTTTAATTATTTGGGGTATGTACCTAGGAATGGGACTGCTTGATCATATGATAATTATATTTCTAGCTTTTTGAGGAACTACCAAGCTGTTCACACAATGTGCCATTGTAAACATTGTAAAATCTTCCAGCAATGTCCAAGGATTCCAATTTCTCCATATTCTCACCAACACTTGTTATTTTCAGTTTTTTAAATATAGCCCTCCTTAAAGTTGAGAAGTGGTATCACATTGCAGTTTTGGTTTTCATTTTCTTTTTTTTAAGATTTTATTTATTTATTTGACAGAGATAGAGAGAGCACAAGTAGGCAGAGAGGCAGGCAGAGGGAGAAGGAGAAGCAGGCTCTCCACTGAGCAGGAAGCCTGATGCGGGACTCGATCCCAGGACCCTGGGATCATGACTTGAGCTGAAGGCAGCCACTTAACCAATTGAGTTACCCAGGCGCCCTAGTTTTCATTTTCTTAATGATTAATAATGTTGAGTATCTTTTCATGGCAAGTAAATATCTGCCATTTATATATCTTCTTTAGAAAAATATCTATTCAAATATTTCCACATTTTCAAATCGGATTGTTTGATTTGTTTTTGACTTTTTAAAGTTCTGCATGTGTTCTTTTTTTAAAGATTTTATTTATTTGACAGAGAGAGACACAGGGAGAGAGGGAACACAAGCAGGGGGAGTGGGAGAGGGAGAAGCAGGCTTCCTCCTGAGCAGGGAGGATCCCAGGACCCCAGGATCATGACCTGAGCTGAAGGCAGATGCTTAATGACTGAGCCACCCAGGCGCCCAATACCACAACTTTTTGATCACCATAGTTTTACAATGGTGATTATGACTCCTCCAAATTTGTTTTTCAAACTCAAGAATCTTTTTTTTAATTCAGGGCCTCTTGTGAAACAGATAAATTTGAACACCAACTTCCCTCCCCACTTTAAAAATGCTTTTGGAATTGTGACAGTGATTGCATTGAATCTGCAGATCCTTTGGGTAATATTGGCATCTAAATAATACTAAATCTTTTTATCTATGGATTTGTGATTTTTTCCATTTATTTGGCTCTTTAATTTCTTTCAGAAATGCTCTGTAGTTTTTAGTGTGCAATTTTATTACCTCCTGGCTTAAACTTATTTCTCCTTGGTAAAATTTTCTAGATGCTATTGTAAACAGAATTACTGTCTTAATATAATTTTAGGTTGTTTATTGAAGCTGTATTGATATAAAACTAATTTTGTATTTTGATCAAGCCTATGAATTTGATCAACTGATTCATTATTTCTATTAACTTCCTTGGGATTTTTTTTTAAATTTCTACATAGGGGATCCTGTTATCTGTGAATAGAGTTTGTTTTACTTTTTCTTTTCCTATTTAGCTGTCTTTTATTTCTTGTTCTTGTTTAATTGCTCTGGAGAGAACTTTCAGTACAATGTTGAAGAGCAGTGGTGAAATAAGCAACCTTGTCTTGTTCCTGACTTTAGGGAGAAAGCTTTCATTTTTTTCCCATTAGGATAATATAAGCTTTGGATTTTGCGTAAGTTCCCATTCTTACGTTGAGGCTATTTCCTTATATTTGTTTTTTTTATTAATGTTTTTAACATGGAAGAGTGATAGATTTTTTTAAATGTCTTTTCTGTATCATTTGAGATGATCATGTACGTTTCTACCTTTATTCCACTATTACATTGATTGATATTCTTATGCTGAAACACTCTTGTATACTTGGGAAAATCCCACTTGGTCATGGTATGCAATTCTTTTAATATGCTGTTTGATATGCTCTTGGATTTAGTCTGCTAGGATTTTATTGAGAAGTATTTGCCTTAATATTCTTAAGGATATTAGTCTGTATCTTTGTTTGTTTCTTTGTTTTCTATCAGGTTTTGGTATCAGGGTAATGCTTGTCTTATAAAATGAGCTGTGAAATATTCTGGCCTCTTCTGTTTTTTGGAAGAGTTTGTGAAGTATGGTTGTTAATCTTTAAATCTTTGGCAGAATTCACCATTAAAGCCACATGGCCCTGAACATGCCCTTTTTTGGAAGGTTTATATTTACTTATCCAATTTCTTTACTTTTTATTGGTGTGTTGTGATTTCATAGTTTATTTTGAGTTTGTTTAGATAATTTTTGTTTTGAGAAATTTTTCAATATATTCAATTTTTGGCATGCAATCTTTCATTATAGTAGCTTTGATTTATTTAATGTCAGTAATATTGTCCCCCTTTCATTTATGATTTAAGTTATTTGTTTCTTCTTTTTTCTTCTCAGTCCAGCCAAATGCTTCTAAACATTTTTGATCTTTTTAATGTACCAATATTTAAAATTCTGTTATTTTTCTATTTTTTATTATTTCCTTTCTTCTCTTAGCTTTTCATTTAGTTTTTTTTTTTTTAATTTTCTTACACTTCCTATGGTAAATTTTATTTATCTGAGGTTTTTCTTCTTTTTTAGTGGCAGGGTTCACAACTATTAATTTCTCTCTGACCACTGTCTTATGGCATCCCAAAAACTTGTTATATTGTGGGGAGGTTTTTGTTCATTTTTCATTCACATCTACTTTATAATTCCCATTATACTTTTTTTTCAATTCTGTGTTTGTTTAATTTTTTATATTTTCTAAATTTTCCAATTGATATTTAAAAAGTCTTTATATGACTTTAATCTTTTAAAATTGACTTAGACTCATTTTATAACCTAACATATAGATTATCCTGGACAATTTTCCATGTACACTTAAAAAAATATTGACCTATTTTTGGTGGTGAAGTCTTTGATATATATTTGTTGGATCTAATTATTGTCTAATTGTTCCATCTACTATTGAAACCAGCATACTGAATTCTCCAATTGTTATAGCAGAATTGACTATTTCTTCTTTTATTTTTGCTAATTTTTAAAAAAATAATTTGGGGCTGTGTGTGTGTGTGTGTGTGTGTGTGTGTCTGTGTGTCTGTGTATAACTTCTACATTAATAATTGCTATACCTCTTGTTGAATTGATTCTTTTCTCACTATATAACGCCCTTCTTTGTATCTTTTAACACTTTCTGACTTAAAGTCTATTTTGTCTGAAATTGGTATACCCACCCCAGCTTTTTTTTGGCCAGTATTTGCATGGTATGTCTTTTTCCACCTTCTCTCTTTCAAACTATTTGTGTCTTATATCTAAAGTAAATATCTTGGGGTGCCTGGGTAGCTCTGTCATTTAAGTGTCTGCCTTTGGCTCAGGTCATGATCCCAGGATCCAGGGATCTAGTCCAGCATGGGGCTCCTTGCTCAGCAGGGAGCCTGCTTCTCCCTCTCCTTCTGCAGCTTCCCCTTCTTGTGCTATCTCTCTCTCTCAAATAAATAAATGAAAATAAAATCTTTAAAAAATAAAATAAAGCAAATATCTTGCAGAAGGTGGTAGCTGAATTATTCAGTTTTTATTTTAGAATAGCTAACACACAGTGTTACATTAATTTCAAGTGTACAATATAAGGATTCAACAATTCTGTACATTACTCAATGCTCATCATGATTAGTGTACTTCTTAATCTTGATCACCTATTTAACCCATCCTCCTAACCATGGCCCCCATAAACTGCTATTTGAAAGTTTAAGGCTCCAAAAAGACAGTTGTGTAGCATCACTTGAAACTCGAAGGGCTGACAACTAGGGGTCCAATGATGTAAGCTCAGTTCAAGCCCAAATGCCTGACAACAGGCGGAGCTATGATGTAAACCATGGTTTGGGTACAAAGGGCCAAGAATCAGGAGCTTCAGTGTGCAAGGACAGGAGAAGATGGATGTTCAAGCTCAGAAAATAAACTTATTCTTCCCTGGCCTTTTGTTCTATGCAGGCCTATGCAGGCCATCAGTGGGTTGGATGATGGTCACCCACAATGATGAAGGTGATTGTCATTACTCAGGTCATCCATTCAAATGCTAATCTCTTCCAGAAACACTCTCACAGACTCATCCAGAAACAATATTCTACAAATTACCTGGGCATTTCTTAAACCTAGCTCTGATACATAAGATTAGTCATCAGAATTCAACCCATGGTCAACTTGGCATCTGTACTCAACTCTTTAAAGCATCCTGAATCCCCAAATAAAGCTAACAGTAAGGTCATAATCCCACCTAACACTATACAACTATCATGTATACAACCCCAAAAAATGAATCCCTTCCCATATCAAGATGCAAAGTTCTTGAGTGATGTTTACTCTTCTCCTAATAGTGTGTAATTTAAATACTATGATGTAAAATTAACAATATTTAAATACTAATATAGAAATAACACATCTTATGTTACATGATAAGAAAAAAGCAAAGAAAGAAAAATATATATTTTCCTAACATATGCATATATACACAAAAACATATTAATCACAAATGAGGAAATATTAATGACAATAATAGTCTTCATGTATGTAATTACCCATGTGGTTATAGCTGGTACTTATAATTACTTTCTTCTACTACCTATTCTGTATTCCTTTTGTCTTCAACAGACACCTCAGCTGATCGTGATTCTTTACCTATTAAGTGACCTGAAAGCTCATTTCTGATGGGTCTGGGCCATAAGTAGTCCTGCTTGAATAGTAGCCCTGCTTCAATTGGGTTCTTGTAGCTTTCCATTGATCTTTTTTTTTTTTTTTAAAGATTTTATTTATTTATTTGAGAGAGAGAGAATGAGAGATAGAGAGCACGAGAGGGAAGAGGGTCAGAGGGAGAAGCAGACTCCCTGCTGAGCAGGGAGCCCGATGTGGGACTCGATCCAGGGACTCCAGGATCATGACCTGAGCCGAAGGCAGTCGCTTAACTAACTGAGCCACCCAGGCTCCCTAGCTTTCCATTGATCTTAATCACAGGTCTCAGTAATACTAAGTGACAACCAAAAGGATGTTCTGTATTCCAAATGTATTCTTTACCTCCATTGTAGTGTCATAGTCCAATGTATGCTGGTAGTCAAGGTCAATCACCCCAGCCAACACTGTAATTACTTTTTTTGCTTGTTGACTCAAAGAGTCTCAAGTGGCCAGATGGCATTCTTTTTTAAGATTTTATTTATCCATTTGAGAGAGAGAGAGAGAGAGAGGTCAATCAGGGGGAAGGGCAGAGGGAGAAGCAGACTGCCTGCTGAGCAGGGAGCCCAACATAGGGCTCAATCCCAGTACCCTGAGATCATGACCTGAGCTGAAGGCAGATGCTTAAGGGACTGAGCCACCCAGGTACCCCACCAAGTGGCATTCTTAACTTCCAGCTCAGTGCAATTATTGTTGGGTCTACCAATAGAAACATTCCTCTCTTTGGAACAAAGTCTTCTAGCCAAATAGAGCATAAAGTCATGAGAACTAAAAATTAAAATATTGCTTATGGTTCACCATAAGTAACTGTGAATGCTGCCACTCAGATTTCCATCCCTTTGGTTCCTAGATTTATGAATGAGATCAGAAAAACAGTTCTATGCATTGAATGTTAATTTAGAGCATACACAATCTTTAGGAGAAATTTGTTCCAGTCCTGTGAGTAATGCCACCTAACTGTACCTAATTATCTAAAGGTTATTTAGGGGTGCCTGGCTGGCTCAGTCAGAAGAGTATGCAACTCTTACCTTGGGGTCATGACTTTGGTTCCCACATTGGTTGTAGAGATTACTTAAACAAATAATCTTTAAAAAATAAAGGTTATTTATCACCTTTCCCTTCCATGAAATGTCACACTGGTCCATAACATTGATAAAATGTTGATTGGGCCTAGTGAGAAAAATATAACAACTATTCTATACTTATGGCTAAGATAGGGGTTGAGGAAATTTTGACTAAAATTCAGGGCCTTTCTAGAAATTTCTAAGTGTTCAGTAGGTGGGGACATGTTGAGATATTTCTTCTAGAGCTGTTGCTTCTGGACCCTACTACAATCAAGAAAGAAGCACAACACTCAGTGGTCCCTTTTGAATTTGGTAGACAATGTATTCCCCATTTTTGTATGTTATTCCCTCTCATTCACAGATTCAAAAAGCTGCTAATTTTATGTGGGACACAGAACTATGTCCAGGTTGTACAAGTTGCTTTGCAGTACTCTGATGGGACACAGTGACACTTTTGGTCTCCTGGAATTAGTGTAGGTTCAGACCCTCTGTGTAATTGTCCTAAAAAGTCTGATGATTTTCTTTTCTGCAATGTACATTTATCCTGGTAAAAGTCTTAGATCCCTTTGGGAAAGGCTGTGACAAAGTTTGACAGTATCAGTTTTCAGTAGTATACTGGGATTCATCCTTAAAGGAACCCAAATTGCCCTTATTTAAGGACTTCTGGTCTGTAAACAGGCTCCAATTTAGAAATTGACTGAAGGATGGTGACACTTTCTTTTTATGATTTAACTTAGACTTTTGTTTACTTGACCTAGAACATTTCTGCTTATATATATCAAGGGAGAATTTAGTAAGCCTCCAGTTGATTTTAATTCTAGGAATGCCATGATTAAATAGTCAATGCCATAAGTCTGCAAGAGTCAGACTGTTCTAATTGCTCCAATATAGTAGCCACACCCACTTTGCCTTTGGAGATTGAGTCCCTCCACTTGACCCTTGCCACCCTGAGGTCTCAATGCTCCCACTGCATTTAACATTTTCAAGTAAGTGACTGCAATTACCACTGTGGATTCTGACCTATGAGGAGTGATCACAGAACTGTTCAAACATGCCCATAAAGGGGCTCTTCTCACAAATTTATTGTTCAGACTTGTGATGTAAGGTATGTCTTCCTGACCCTGTTAGTATGGGTGAGTATGTCTTAAAAGACAAGTTCATTCTAATATTCTAATCTCCCTAAATCTTTGAACTCCTTGCTTCATATTAAAACAAGGCATGTTTGGCACATCCAATTCACTCACATTTTTTGTCTGTTTCATCCAACCAAACAAAGTGCTTTCTGACGTCTAGAGTTGCAACATTAAATGCAGAATTTCATATCAATAAATTTGGTTTGTTCATATCAATAAAGTTGACCTGATCCAATTTTATGTTCCTTCTACAATTATTCCACACCCTGATATCCTTTCCCACTCATATTACACAAAATTTTGCTTGTCTGAATTAGAAAACTCAAGTAGTTCCTTTGGAGTGTAGCATGCCTCCCCATGGGGTATACTTTGTACATCAACTTTAAGGCTCTGCTGGGCCACAAGTCTAATTAGAGGTCTAGAAGCAAAGAGGCATGATAGGTCCTGAGGAGAATCAACATTATCTTGCAAAGCAATTGCCCCCAGAGGATGCCATTGGTATACACTTAAGCAATACAGAGTCATCTCCCACAGATGGAGGTGGAAGACAGATGCCACTGAGTGGGGGGATGGTACTGCCACTGGGGGTGTGAAGGGCACTTCTGTCGTGGGTAGGCAGGACATGTCTACTGGAAGTGAGGAGGACAAATCTGCTGGGCATGAGGAAATTTCTTCTATTGGTAAAAAAAGATTAATCAGAATTTAGGGACCAAATATCCCTAGGTTCACCAAGGTCTCCCCACACACCCCTTTCCAACTTATAGAATCCCATTTTCCCCTGATCAATGTTGTCACTTTAAGAGTAGATTTCCTGGAGTTTAACTTCTGTTGTAATTCTCCCTGTCACAGGACGAGGTTCTGGGTTTGATTTTTAACAATGTCAACCCTGCTGCTACAGGAAATAAGGGACTCCTTCAAGGTACACATGCAAGTCCTTAAGTCATTTATGTGGCACTTGAGCTTGGAATTCTAATCCCTGAGCTTGTCCCTTTCTTCCATCACTTTGTCCAGCGACATTGGGAACAACCAGACAACATCATTATATTGTTAGTTTTCCAAAAAAATGTTTTGAAAAACATGATATACAGTCATCCAAATACTTGTTTCTAATAAGTGGTTGATTAGGTATAACCAAGGAAGATATTTTGCCTATCTCTATTAACAGTGAAAACCATGAACTATCAGTGCTCACTTTACTACTGGAAGTAGAACCACTAATCTTTAAATCTATTCAGAACCAACTCATCCTTAAAATTATTTCTCTATAGAGCTACTCTTAGTAACAAAATCTGTATTACTTCAGGTTCTCCTGGGAAACAGAATCAATAGGTTATAGATTGATAGGTGATAGATTATATATGTATCTATATCCATATCTATCTATAAAGAGAGAGGGGGAAGGAGAGAGAAAGATAAATTTACATGTTTTGTTTCCTTTATTATTATACTTTTTGTATTTTTATTAAAATTCTCATTTTGTTCATAGAACTTTCCTGGTTTCTTTAGTGTTTTGTTTTGGTTTTGGTGTGCATGTCTGTGTGTGGTTGTTTTGTTTTGTTTTTGTTCTTTTGGTCATAGTTCCATTAGTTCTTTGATCATATTTAAAAACGTGTTTTAAAGTCTTTGTTTAGTAAGTTAATGGGCAGCTCTTCTTCAGGATATATATATTTTTAACTTATTGTGTTTCCTTGAATGGGCCATATATTTCTGTTTCTTTATAAGACTTGTAGTTATCTTGGTCATGGTTGAAAATTGGACATTTAAATTATATAATGTGGTAATTCTGTATATCAGCATCTTTCACTTCCCCAGATGTTGCTTTTTCCTGTTTGTTGATGTTCTTTTTGTTGTTACTATGGAAAGCTGTAGTAGTCCATTTGTTTAGTTACTTTCCAACATTATCTTTACAAAGATTGTTCTTTGTCATGCATGGTCGATGAAATCCCTGTTCCTTAACTTGTATTTAGCTAGCTATTTAAACAGAGATTTACTTGAATACCAGGAACTAAATATATAATAAAAAGAAAACAGAAAAACCAAGCAAAGAAACAAAAAAAGAAAGGCAAATATATCTTCTAATGTTTGCTGATTGGTTTTGTGCCATGGCTTTCTATGAACACCTAGGCAGGCTTTCACTGAGCCTAGAGAATACTCAAGATGAAACATTAGAATTTTCTTAAGTCTCTTCTGAGTGAGTCTTGCTTTTGACATGTATATAGCTGTTTAGGAATGTCCTAGTTTCAAAACAAACAAACAAACAAACTGTCCCCAGATTTTCCCTCAGACAGTCTATTGTTTGCTTTGACCATCATGTTTTTCCCAGTCCTCTAAAAGTTATTAGTTCAGCTTGTATTGCTTTTTAGAAATGCTAGTGCGCTTTTGCTCTCAGTTCTGAGTTAGGCAAAAGCAAGATAACATCTTATATCAGTCTGTCAAATAACTGTCACACAGTCTAGAATAGATATACACAATAATTTATTAATTATGTCTGTTCTATTCCCTCCAAATTCAGGGAAATGGGCTCCAAACTTCTAATACAGACTGCTGCTGCTTCAAAATCAAGATACTTCCAAAAGCAGAGACAGGGTAAGTTGAGGGCAACTACAATTGCCACAAAATCTTCCTACCGTTGGAAGGGTCTTTTGCTTGATTCAGTGTCTGCTTACCTGCTGTAACTTTTTGTTATCATTCAGAGTTCTGACAAAATGGTTCTGATCACTTCTTTTTTGTTTTGATATTTTTGTATGGAAATGAGAACTTGGAGCTGTCGACTTTGTCATTTTGCTACAATTAATCTGGAAAATAGCTTTTAAATGCTACCCTTTGTTTCCACAAGTGTTGATGTTAATTATTTAGAGGGTAGGATTCAATGTGAGAGAAAGATTAACATTCATCAAACACAGTGATTCTAAGTCTGTTGGTTAATATTTTTATTTAATTTTTTAAAGATTGATTTATTTCTTTCAGAGAAAAGGAGAGAGAGAGAGAAAGAGAGCATGAGCAGGGGCGGGGCAGAAGGAGATGGAGGGAATCTCAAGCAGACTTCCAGCTGACCATGGAGCCCCACTCAGAACTCAATCCCACAACCCTGAGATCACAACCTGAGCTGAAAGCAAGAGTCAGATGCTCAACAGACAGAGCTACCCAGGTGCCCTGGTTCATATTATCTTTAAATGTCAATACCTTGATTGAGAGGTATATATGCCTGACCACCTAGAGGCTAGGTAGTTTTTAATAAAAATGGGTAAAACTCATTTTGTTTTCCCAAATATCCTAAAGTCACACCTGTATTGCACCTGCCATGTTCTTATTATATAGGTATCTTGATGCATGATATTTTCTCAATAAATGCATCCCAAATAAATGAATAAATGTTCATCCTTTAGTTTGAGTATACAGGTTCATTGGTAAATCAGTCTTACAACTTATTGTACAGTTACAGGTTTAATTTAGTTTTATTTTTAAGAAATATACAAATAGACCAAAGCTATCTGTTTTAAGAAAAAATGATTATATGTACAACGTTTAAATACACATTACTAATAATGAATTATATAACTATTTGATTGATATTTCCCCTGGAGTTAGCCCAGCTAACAAATGAATTAAATAAAAAGAAAATAATATAAAAGGAGAATATCAAAATTTTTCGATATCAGTCTGGTCAAAAATAGTGATGTAGGAGGACTCTGAACTCACTTTTCCATGGACACCCAAAACTACACACCGAATTTATAGAACAAGTCTTGGTGAAAAAGAACTGATGGCTGACTGAGCAGCTTCTATACAAGAAAAAGATAGAAAACACATAGAGAATGGCAAGATAGATGGAGACACAGATATAAAGGGAACCTTGAACACAGTGCTGTAAATTGCAGTGAGGAAGGTTGGTACTGAGGGGCTTGAGCAGATTTCTTTGCTCTGGAGCACAAAATATTGCTGTAGTTTGAAAGGGTAACTACAATATAAAGGAAACAGCCTTAGAATCCTGCCAAAAATGGGGGAACTACTGGAACTCTCTCCAGGTTGGAGGGACTAATGAGCAGCACTTTTTCTCCCCCAACGTCCATCTTAATACTGCATCAGGAACATGGGCTAGGAAACATAGGTGGCTTGGCCCAGCAGTCCACAGACCCCTAGCCCATGCCAGCCCCTACCCCATCCCAGCCCCATGTTCTGGGGCACATAAAAGAGCTACAGTTTAACAGTCCAACTAGGATATAGAAGATCCAGCCCTGGAACTCCACCAAATCACACAGGAATTTCTTTGAGTCTGGTTTATGTTATCCTTTACCCTGATAGCACAGATGGGAGCAGGGTTTGAGCATCACAGACCACATGCTGCTTCTGTGATCACTGGGCTTTAGCATACAAAAATACCAAATGCTCTGGGATAGAAACACACACACACACCAATAACCCCAACAACAACAACAACAACAATCTTTGTTGTTGAAAATATCAATTAGGAATTGGAGAGGAGGGAAGATAGTGGCAGAGTAAGAGGACCCTAGGCTTTTCTCAACACTTGAACACAATTAGATAACTATTAAATCATCCTAAATAACCCAGAAACCAACTTGAAATCTACCAGAAATATAAACCCATGACTAAAGGAGAGAAGACACCACACTGAAGAAGCTATGAAGGGCAAAGACATGGTTTAGGGGAGAAACAAATCATGGGGGCTACAAAGGAGACAGAGCTGTGGTCAAGGTGAAGGGCAAGAGAGAGAGGAGCAAACACCATACAGGGGAATGCACAAGGAGAACTTTTCCCCAAAGCTATTGCCTTAGAAAATGAGAGGGGGTGAATTTTCCGATTTCTTGCAACAAGTGGGGCATAAACCCTAGAGTTTTAAAGGTTAACAAGCTTGGCTGGGATAGAAGCCTGAGGGCACTTCCTTGCTCCTGGACAGAAGCCCGGCAAACAACCTGGGGGCAGACGGTGTGGAAATATGACTTGAAGAACAACTGGGGCACACAATGGGGACATTATTCACTCTTCTCAGACTGCATCCCTGAGAGATAACATTCACAGAGACCCCTCTTAAGGAACCAAGGAGCCGGCTAATGCCATTTCCCTCACCCTTTCCTTAGCATAAACACAGAGGCACCTGCAGGAAGGAATTCAGCACCAATACTGGCTACTAACTTGCTTACACCAAGCCCCACACCCCTGCTCTCTGGTGGGATATTATCTTCCTCAGTCAAACTTGCCTCATTCCCAGTATGACTGTCCTCACCCTCAAAAGACAAGCACAAATCCTTGGCTATGCCATGTCTCCCAACCAGAGAGTTCTGAAGGGCCTCAGTTCTCATGTAAGTGGTGTCAGGTCTCATTTCACAAGCAGACCAGAGAACAGCTAGTTAGAACTCACCCCATGTAGGCCAGGAACTGCCCACAGCAGACAAGGGGAGCCTCTTTAGATGATTGGTCTGAAGGATAGTCCAGCTAAAACACAATGGCAGAGCACATGCAGCACACACCAGAGACACTGCCTGAAACACTGGGCCCGGAACACTACACCACCTATCCCTCATAAAGCTATTACTTTCAGGAGCAGGAGACATAACTGAGTTTTTTAACAGAAGAGAAGGCAGATAATTACACAATATGCAAAGATGGAGGAATTTATATCAAATGAAAAAACAGATAAGGCCATGGTCAGAGATCTAAGCCAAACACATATAAATAATATGGACAATGGAGAATTTAAGGCGACATTCATAAGGATACTCACTTAACCTGAGAAAAGAATGGAAGACATCTGAGAGACCCTTACCACAGAGATAAAAGAGTTAAAAAAAAAAGAATCAATCAGAAATGAAGAATGCAATAAATGGGATTGGAAACAGGCTTGATGCAAAGAAGAGAAGGCTGCAAGAAACAGAAGAATGAATTAGTGACCAAGAAGACAAAATTATGGAAAATCATGAAGCTGAACAAAGGAGAGAAAGAAGAACTATGGAACACAAGAACAGACTTAAGGAACTCAGTGACTACATCAAATGTAATAACATTTGTATTATAGGAATCCCAGAGAAGAAGAGAGAGATAAGGGGCAGAAAATTATTTGAAAAAAATAATAGCTAAATAATTCTCTAAAGTGAGGAAGGAAACAGACACCCAGACCCAGGAGGCACAGAGAATTCTCAACAAAACAACAAAATCAGGCCCAAACCAAGGCATATTGTAATTAAATTTGCAATATATAATGCCCCCCCCAAAAAAAATCCTTAACAAACAAGAGAAGACCCATAATGCTAACTGCAGGTCTCTCCACAGAAATTTGTCAAGCTAGAAGGAAGGGCATGATACAGTCAGAGTGCTCAACAGGAAAAATCTGAAACCTAGAATACCCTATCCAGCAAGGCTATCATTAGGAATAGAAAGAGAAGTAAAGAATTTCCCATACAAACACTAAAGGAGTTCATGAACACTAAAGCAGCCCTGAAAGAAATACTACAGAGAACTCTTTGAGTGGAAAGGAAAGACCAAAATGACAGAGGCAAAAAGGATCAGAAAAAATCACCAGAAACAATGAAAAATCAAGTAATAAAATGGCAATAAATACATATCTATCAAAAACTACTTTGAATTTAAATGGACTAAATGCTCCAGTCAAAAGACACAGGGTGTCAGAAAGGGAAAAAAAAAACACATCTATTTGCTGCCTAATAGATGTATTTTATACCTAAAGACCTCTCCAGATTGAAAGTGAGCAGATGGAGAAACATTTATCAGACAAAGAGATATCAAAAAAAAAGCCAGAGGAGCAATACTTAAATCATATAAAATATACTAAAACAAAGACTGTAACAAGAGATAAAGGCACTATATAATAATAAATGGGATAATCCAACAAGAACATCTAATAATTATAAATATTTATGCACCCAACATGGGAACACCCAAATATATAATTAATAACATAAAGGAACACACTGAGAATATTATAATAATGGTAGGGACTTTAACATCACATTTGCATCAGTGGACAGATGATCTACACAGAAAATAAACAAGAAAGTGATGGCTTTGGATCACACACTGGACCAGATGGACTGAATAGAAATATCCACAACATTTGAGTCTAAAACAGCAGAATATACATTATTTTTGAATGTGCATGGCTATTCTCCAGAAGAGATCACATATTAGGTCACAAATCAGGCCTCAACAAGTATAGAAAGATTGGTTGAGAGCACACCATGCATATTTTCAGACCACAACACAACGAAAATAGAAGTCGATCATAGGAAAAAATTTGGAAGTATCACAAATACATGGAAGTTAAACAACATTCTACTAAACAATGAATGAGTCAACCAGGAACCAAAGAAGAAATTAAAAAAAAATAATTTTAAAAAATTAAAAAAATACATGGAAATAAATGAAAATGAAAACAAAATAGTTGAAACTCTTTGGGATGCAGTAAAAGCAGATCTAAGAGGGAAGTATAGAGCAATGGAGGCCTACCTAAAGAAACAAGAGAAAATCTGAAATAAGTAACATAACCTTTCACCTAAAGGTATTAGAAAAAGAATGACAAACGAAGCCTAAAGCCAGCAGAAGGAGAAAATAATAAAGATTATATTAGAATTAATGATGAAGGAACTGAAAAATTTATAGAAAATACTATGAAACAGAGAGCTGATTCTTTGAAAAAAATTTTAAATTGATAAATCTCTGGACAGATTTACCAAAAAAAAAAAAAAAGAAAGAAAAAGAAAAGAACCCAATAAATAAAGTCACAAATGAGACAGGAGAAATAACAACCAACACCACAGAAATACAAACAATTATAAGAGAATACTATGAAAAATTATATGCTAAGAAATTGGACAACCTAGAAGACATGGAATAGTTCTTAGAAGCATATAAACTACCTGAACTGAAACTGGAAGATATAGAAAACTTGTACAAACCAATAATCCACAAAGAAATTGAATCCGTAATCAAAAAACTGCCAAAAAAGAAACACCTAAGGCCAGATATATTCAGTCAAATACTATCAAACACTTAAAGAAGAGTTAATTCTTATTCTTAAATTATTCCCAAATAATAGAAAAGGAAGGAAAACTTCCGAATTCATTCTATGGGGACAGTTTTACCTTGATACCAAAACTGGATAAAGACTCCATTGAAAATTGAACTACAGGTCAATATCACTGATGAACATGGATGCAAAAATTCTCAATAAAATATTAGCAAACTGATTCCAACAACAGAGTAAAAAACTCATTCACAGGATCAAATGGAATTTATTCCTGGGTTGCAAGGGAGCCTTAATACTTGTAAAACAATCAAAGTGATGCACCAGATTAATAAAAGATAAGACACATACGATCATTTTAATAGATGCAGAAAAAGCACTTGACAAGGTAATATTAATTCATGATAAAACCCCTCAAAAATGTATGTTTAAAGAGAACACACCTCAATGTAATAAAGGCCATATATGAAAAACCTACAGCTAATATCCTCACTGGGAAAAAACTGAGTTTTTTTTTCTTCTTTCAAACAAGACAGTGATTTCCACTTTTACCACTGTTATTTAACATAGTACTGGAAGTTGCAGCCTCAGTAGAGAACAAAAGAAATAAAAGACATCTGAATAGGCAAGGAAGCACAAACTTTCATTATTTGCATATGACATGATACTCTACATATAGAAAACCTGAAAGACTACATCAAAAACTGCTAGAATTGATACACAATTCAGTAAATCTGCATGATACAAAATCAACATACAGAAATCTGTTGCATTTGTATATTCCAATAATGAAACAGCAGACAGAGAAATTAAAGAATTAATCCCATTTAAAATTGTATCTAAAGAGAAAGATACTTTTGAATGAACCTAACCAAAGAGGTTAGAAATGGAAAGACATTCTATGCTCATGGATTTAAGAACAAATAATGTTAAAATGTCTTATTAACCAAAGCAATCTACACATTTAAGGCAATTCCTATCAAAATACAAACAGCATTAGTCACAGCTGCAACAAACAATCCTAAAATTTGTATGGAACCACAAAAGACCCCAAAAAGCCAAAGCAACCTTAAGAAAAGGAAAGCTGGAGACATCACAATTCTGTACTCCAAGTTATAATATAAAGCTGTAGTGGTCAATACAGTATGGTATTGGCACAAAAATAGACACATTGATCAATGGAACAGAATAGAAAACCCAGAAATTAACACAGAAATATATGGTCAATTAAACTTCAACAAAGGAGAAAAAAATTTCCAATGGTAAAACAGTCTCTTCAACAACTGGTGTGGGAAAACTGGACAGCTACATGCCAAAGAATGAAACAACCACTTTCTTACACCATGCACAAAAATAAATTCAAATTGGTTGAAGACTTAAATGTGAGACCTGAAAATATGAAATTCCTGGAGTAGAACACATGCAGTAACTTATTTGACATTAGCCATAGCAACTTCTTTTTAATATGTCTCCTGAGGCAAAGGGAACAAAAGTAAAAATAAACTATTGGGATTTCATCAAAATAAAGAGATTTTGCAAAACGAAAGAAATAATCAACAAAACTAAAAGGCAATCTCTGGAATGAGATAAGATATTTTAAAATGACACATCTGATAAAGAGTTAGTATCCAAAATGTACAAAGAATTTATCAAACTCCACACCAAAAAAAAAAAAATAATAATAACCCAGCTAAGAAATGGGCAGAAGACATGAATAGACACTTTTCCAAAGAAGACATCCAGCTGGCTAACAGACACATGAAAAGATGCTCAACATTGCTCACCATCAGGGAAATACAAATCAAAACCACAATGAGATACCATTGAACACCTGATATGATGGCTAAAATTAACAACAGAAGAAACAACAGGTGTTGGTGAGGATGCAGAGAACGGGGAACACTTACACTTTTGGTGGGAATGCAAACCAGTGCAACCACTGTGGAGAACAGTATGGAGATTCATCAAAAATTTAAAAATAAGCAGTCCTATGACCCAGCAATTGCACTACTACATATTTACCAAGATGATACAAAAATCATATTTGAAGGGGTACATGCACCCCAAAGTTTATAGCAGCATTATCAATAGCTAAACTATGGAGAGAACCCAAATGTCCATTGACTGATAATGGATAAAGAAGATGTGGTATATATACACAATGGAATATTACTCAACCATCAAAAGAATGAAATCTTGCCACTTGCAAGGAGGGAGACGGATCTAGAGTGCATTATGCTTAGCAAAATAAGTTAGAGAAAGACAAATACCATATGATCTCACTTATATGTGGAATTTATTTATTTTTTTTAAAGATTTTATTTATTTATTTGACAGAGAGAGAGAGACAGTGAGAGCAGGAACACAAGCAAGGGGAGTGGGAGTGGGAGAGGGAGAAGCAGGTTTCCCGCAGAGCAGAGAGTCCGATGCACGGCTCAATCCCAGAACCCTGGAATCATGACCTGAGCCGAAGGCAGACGCTTAACGACTGAGCCACCCAGGCACCTCTATGTGGAATTTAATAAATTGGAAAAGAAAACAGATGCATATATGGGAAAGGAAAAAAGGGAAAAAGAAAAGAGAGAGAGAGAAAGAAGGAAACAAGGCATAAGAGATTCGTAATGATGGAGAACAAACTGAGGGTTGAAGGACGGAGGTGGATGGGGAATGGGCTAGATGGGTTATGGGCATTAATGAGTGCAGTTGTAATGATGAGCACTGGGTGTTGTTTGTAAGTGATGAATCACTGACTTCTACTCCAGAAGCCAGTATTGCATTTTATGTTAACTACCTAAAATTTAAAGAAAGAAAGAAAGAAAGAAAGAAAGAAAAAGAAAGAAAGAAAGAAAGAAAGAAAGAAAGAAAGAAAAAGAAATGGAAAAAGAAAACAAGGAAGACATACAGATGGTCAACAGACATATGAAAAGATGCACATCACTCACCATTAGAGTAATGCAAATCAAAACTACAGTGAGATATAGCCTCACACCTGTCAGAATGGCTAAAATTAGCAACTCAGGAAATAACATGTGTTCATGAGGATGTAGAGAAAGGGAACTCTCTTGCAGTGTTGGAGAGAATGCAAACTGATGCAGCCACTCTGGAAAACAGTAAGGAGGGTCCTCAAAAAGTTAAAAATAGAAATATCCAATAGTCCAGCAATTGCACTACTAGGTATTTACCTAAAGAATTAAAAAAAATACATAATATTCTAAGTGATGTATACACCCCAGTCATCATAGGAACATTATATACAATAGTCAAATTATGTAAACAGCCCATGTCCACCTACTGATGAAGGGATAAAGATGAAGTGGTATATATATACAATGGAATAGTAGACATAAAAAGTGAAATCTTTCCATTTGCAACAACATGGGTGTTTCTAAAAAGCATTATGCTAAGGGAAATAAATGAGTCAGAGATTGACAAATACCACATGATTTCTTTCATATATGGCTTTTAAGAAATAAACCAAATGGTCAATTGGGGGGGGAAGAAGAGAGAGAAACAAATCAAGAAACAGTCTCTTAACTATAGAGAATAAACTGATGGTTACCAGAGGAGAGGTGGGTGGGGCAGTTGGGTTAAATAGATGATGAGAATTAAGGAGTACACTTGTTTTGATGAGCACTGGATATTGTATGGAAGTGTTGAATCAGTATATTCTACATATGAAACTAATATAATACTGTATGTTAACTAAGTAGAATTTAAAACTTTTTTTTTTTTTTAAGGAGTGCCTGGATGGCTTAGTCAATTAAGTGGCTATCTCTTGGTTTGGGTTCAGGTCATGATCTGAGGGTCCTGGGATCGAGCCCCACATCTGCACTCACTGGGGAGTCTGCTTGTGGATTCTCTCTCTCCCTCTGCCTCTGTCCCTACCCCCTCTCATGCTTGTGCTCTCTCTTTCTCTCTAAAATAAATAATAAATCTTTAAAAAAAGTAAAACAAAGACTTAAAAGAAAAGAGCACCTAGAATATAAAGGATCTAGTCCTAGAACTCTGCCCAATGGCAGGTGAATTAAATAACTCACTTTTGGTCAGAGGGCCTTATGAGCACCACAGTGTACATTTTCCCTCCATCTTCATAGTGCAGAGAGGAGTCCCTCCACCTTCATAGCAGAGATAGTGCCAGTCTACTTCCTTGGTGATCCTCAGACCCTTAGCCCACACCAGCCCCAGCCACTCCACTAACATTGTACCAGTGCAATGCACACCAGGATGCACCTGTTCTGCACTCGGTACAGCTCCAGCTGAATCACCATGGTGTCACAGGTGCAAAGCACCCTGGAACACTCCAAGACTGCACTACTCTGGCTCCAAACAAAACGTCTTAACAGGAAAAACATGGCACAAAGTATCCTGGGAACCCTTGATCAGAACTCATCTCAGATCAAGAACACTGCAAGGTGAGTCCCAGGATTACCACAGCCAGAGCCCATTTAAAGTTTGGCCATACCTTCATGCCAGTGCCAGCACAGAGTGGCCCAGGCTCCAGAGCCCATGGTAACCAAAGCTCCTGCCAGCCCTCTAAAGGCAACAAGCACAAATAGTCTACACAGTGGATAACCACACACACAACCATTACTTCAAGTGTAGGAGGAGGTGTTTTGCCTACTTCATGTAAAGACACACAAACACACACACACACAAGGATCAAAATAAGAATATGCTCCAAATGAAAGAACAAGACAAAATGTCAGAAAAACAACAGAATGAAATGGAGGTAACCATATACTTGATGAAGACTTCAAAGTAAATGTCCAAAATATGCTTACAAGTCTTGAGAGAAGTGTAAATGAACTCAGTGAGAATTTAAACATGAGATGGAAGTTTAAAAAAGAAACAATCAGAGTTGAAGGACACAATAACAGTAATTTAAAAAATTACAGTAGACAGAATCAGCAGTACTTTAAAGAATACAGGATTATGGACCACTGACCTTGAAGACAGGTAATGGAAAGCACCAAAGCTGAACAACAAAAAGAAAATAAAAGAATTTTTAAAATGATGATAAGCTAAAGGATCTCTTGGATAACATCAAGTGAGCAGATAACATCAAGTGAACAAATATTTACATCATAAGGTTTCCAGAAAGATAAAAGAGAAAGCAGGCAGAAAGCTTACTTGAGGTAATAACAGCTGAGAAATTCCCTAACTTGTTGAAAGAAACAGACATCCAGGTCCAGAAAGCTCAGAGAGTTGCAGACAAGATGAACCCAGTGAGGTCCACACGATGGCATATACTAATTAAAATGTAAGACTAAATATAAAGAGATAATTTTGGAAGCAGAAAGAGAGAAGCACATAGTTGTTTACAATGGAAACCCCCCTGTTTATTAGTTGATTTTTTAGCAGAAACTGTAGAGCAGGAAGGAGTGACATAATGTATTCAAAGTGTTGAAAGGAAAAATAATAAAGAAATACTATAATCAAGAATACTCTAGGGGCACCTAGGTGGCTCAGTTCATTGAGTGTCTTCCTTCAGTTCAGGTCATGATCCCAGGATCATGCGATTGAGCCACATGTTGGGCTCCCGCTTAGCAGGGACTTTCCTTCTTGCTCTCCCTCTGCCTTCCCCCGACCATGTTCTCTCTCTTCCTCTCTCTCAAATAAAAAATAAATAAATAAAATCTTAAAAATAAAAGGATTTAGGGATAGTGGTGGCAAGATGGCAGAAGAGTGGGGGCCTTGTTTCATTTGGTCACTTGAATTTAGCTGGATATCTATCAAACCATTCTGAACATCCACGAATTCAGCCTGAGATGTATGAAAATATATCTGGAACTCTACAGGTAGAAAAGCAAATGCTGTTTGTAAGGTAGGAGGTGTGGAGTCATGAATCTGCAAGGAGATATCAGAAAATAAACAGAAAGGGGAGGGAGGCTCCATACTCTGTCTACTGGAAAGTGATATAACACTGGAGCACAAAATCAGAACCCTTAGAAATCGGCTCCAGCGAGAGACATCCCTATCTGAAAGGGATTCAGGGGATGAAAAGGGCACAGTTCTGGTTGGGTCACTGTGGTCTCAGAGTCCCAGGAGACACAGAATGAACTGGGATGCTGAACTGATAGAGTGCCCAAGCACTGGAAAAAGGACACTGGTTATAGTCAGCAAGCCCAGGAGTGGACTCTCAGCTCAGGTTACCATAAACCGCAAGCCATGCGGGTCTGGTGACTGTTCTTCACCTAAGCACTGTGAAAAAGACTGGGACTCGTGGGTCATTTACCATCCCCTGGGAGGGGTGAAACGGCTGTGCGCATTACCTGGCAACAGCTCTCTGGGCGGTGGCTGCCCCAGAAAGGTCCGTAGGGAGACACCCAACCATGGCCCGGGAGCGGCAGAGCAGGGTGCGTGCAGGAGACCGCAGCCACTCGCAGTCCCAGGACGCACAGAGTATGGTGATGCTCAATGGTCCCTTGGACTCCCCCCAGGAGGGTTACAGTGGACATGCACCACAAGTCTCTTAGGAGTTTGACACACACAAAAGTGAAGACTGTCCCAGAGGGTTTATTGAAGAGGGGGGACTGTGATCTTTCAGCTCTGGGCCAGAGATCTGGGCTTGTCCATTTTATTCTGATCTTTGAAAGAGGCACAGAAAGCTTCCAGGGAACAAGAACAACTAGAGGACCAGCTTACACTGAGCCCAGTACCCTGGCAAGGGGCTGTGCAACTGTGCCCAGGCAAAGACACCAGAGAAGCAGTACAGCAGGCCGTTCCCCCAGAGACAGACTGTAAGAACAGGTAGACAACAAGTTTATGGATCCCCCAATACTGTAAAACTCCAGTGCCAGGGGAAAATAGTATACTGAGCTCCAGGTGTTTTCTCAAGAACAAGTGGATCACCCTGCATTGTTCACCCTGTGAGATTATAGTCTCTCCCCCTTCCCTTTTTACTTATCTATTTGTATGTATGTATGTATGTATGTATGTATGTATGTATGTATGTATGTTTTGGTGTGGTTTGGTTTGGATTGGTTTGCTTTTCTCTTGTGGTTTTTGACCTCTTCGGATTTGTCTAGGCTGTATTTTGCTTCAGTTATGGTTGATATTTTGGACTCCTCTCACTCACTCACCCAATTTTCTCTGGGAAAAATGACTAGAAGTAGGAATTCACAACAAAAGAAAGAACCCAATGCAATATTCTCTGCCACAGATCTAATCTGGGGAAGGAAATAAGCACTCTCGTCCAAGAGACAGAGAGGACTTCTCCCAAAATCAATAAAAATAGATCAACACCCCAACATAAAATAGAGAGCTTACAAATATTAGAGAAAAAGGAAATATCCTGAGAACTCAGGAGAGGAGGTGCCTTACCTACAGAAGAAGGAGCACCAGATTAACTTCAGACCTATCAACAGAAACCTAACAGGCCAGAAAGGCCTGACATAATATATTCAGGGTAATAAATGAGAAGAACATGCAGCCAAAAATACTTTATCCAGCAAGGCTGTCATTCAGAATGGAAGGAGAGATAAGGAGATTCCAGGACAGACAGAAACTGAAAGAATATGTGACCACCAAGGCAACTGTGCAAGAAATAGTAAAGGGGATTCTGCAAGCAAAGAGGGACCACAAGAATAATATAGAACAGAAAGAAACAGAGACAATCTACAGAAACAGGGACTTTACAGGCAATACAATGACACTAAATTTATATCTTTCAATACTTACTGTGAATGTAAATGGTCTAAATGCTCCAATCAAAGACGCAGGGTATCAGATTAGATAAAAAAAAAAAAGCAAGACCCATCCATATGCTGTCTATAAGAGACTCATTTTATACATAAAGTCACCTTCAGACTGAAAGTGAGGGGGTGGAGAATTATTTACCACACTAATGGACATCAAAAGAAAGCTGGGGTACCAATCCATTTATCAGACAAATTAGATTTTAAAGCAAAGACTATAATAAGTGATGCAGAGGGACACTGTATCATACTTAAAGTGTTCAACAAGAAGATCTAACAATTGTAAATAATAACCACAACATGGGAGCAGCCAATCATATAAACCAATTAATAACCAAAGTAACTAAACACATTGATAACAATACATTAATACTAGGGGATATCAACACCCCACTCACAGCAGTGGACAGATCATCTAAGCAGATCAACAACAACAAAAAAAGGGGCTTTGAGTGACTCACTGGACCAGATGCACATCACAGATATATACAGAACATTCCATCCTAACACAACAGAATACTCATTCTTCTCAATTGCTCATGGAATGCTCCAGAATAGATCATATGCTGAGTCACAAATCAGGTCTCAACCAATACAAAAGATTGAGACAATTCCTTGCATATTTTCAGATCACAATGCCTTGAAACTGGAACTCAATCACAAGAGGAAATTGGGAAGGAACCCAAACACTAGGAAGTTAAAGAGCATCCTGCTAAAGAATGAATGGGTCAGTCAGTAATTTAAAGAAGAACTTAAAAAAATTCATGGAAACTAATGACTGAAAACACATCTGTTCAAAAGCTCTGGGATTCAGCAAAGGTGGTCGTACATTGCAATACAAGCCCTCTCAAAAAAAACTAAAAAATTCCAAATACACAAACTACCTTACACTTAACGGACCTGAAGAAATAACCCCAAATAAAGCATAAACGAAGCAGGAGAAGAGAAATAATAATGATTAGAACAGAAATCAATGAAATAGAAACCAGAAGAACAGCAGAACAGATCAATGAAACTAGAATCTGGTTCTTTGAATGAATGAATAAGAATGATAAGCCTCTGGCCAGACTTATCCAAAAGAAAAGAGAAATGACCCAAATTAATAAAATCATGAATAAAAGGGTAGAGATCACAACCAACACCAAGGAAAAACAGACAATTTTAAGAACATATTATGAGCAAATATATGACAACAAATTAAGCAATCTGGAATTAATTGATGCATTCCTGGAAAATTATAAATGACCAAGACTGAAAAAGGAAGAAGTAGAAAATCTGAATGGACCCACAACAGGCAAGGAAATTGAGGCTGTAATCAAAATCCCCCATAAAAAATGAATCCAGGGACAGATGGCTTCCAAAGGGAATTCTACCAAACATTTAAAGAAGAAGTAATACTTAGTCTTCTGAAGCTGTTTCAAAAAATAAAAGTGGAAGGAAAACTTCCCAACTTGTTCTATGAGGCCAGCATTACCTTGATCCCAAAACCAGACAAAGACCCCACTAAAAAGGAGAATTACAGACCAATATCCCTGATGAACATGGATGCCAAAATCCTCACCAAGATACTAGCCAATAGGCTCCAACAGTACATTAAAAGATTATTCACCATGGTCAGGTGTGATTTATTCATGGGATGCAAGGGTGGTTCAACATTTACAGATCAATCAACATTGTAGATTACATTAATAAAAAAAAAGACAAAAACCACATGATCTTCTCAACTGATGTAGAAAAAACATTTGACAGAATACAGCATTCATTCTAATTAAAACTCTTCAAAGTACAGGGATAGAGGGAACATACCTCAATATCTTAAAAGCCATCTATATAAAGCCCACAGCAAATATCATTCTCAATAGGGAAAAGCTGAAAGATATTCACTAAGGTCAGTAAGATGACAGGGAGGGCCACTCTCACCCGTATTGTTCAACATAGTACTAGAAGTCTTAGCCTCAGGAAACAGACAACAAAAAGAAAAAGCATCCAAATCGACAAAGAAGAAGTCAAACTCTCACTCTTTGCAGATGATAAGATACTTTATGTGGAAAACCCAAAAGACTCCACCCCCAAATTGCTAAAACTCATACAGCAATTCAGCAACATGGCTGGACACAAAATCAATGCACATAAATCAGTTGCATTTCTATACACTAACAAGGTGACTGAAGAAAGAAAAATTAAGGAAACAGGGCACCTGGGTGGCTCAGTTGGTTAAGCGGCTGCCTTCGGTTCAGGTCATGACCTGGAGTCCTGGGATCGAGTCCCGCATCGGGCTCCCTGCTCGGTGGGGAGTCTGCTTCTCCCTCTGACCCTCCTCCCTCTCATGCTCTCTGTCTCTCATTCTCTCTCTCGCAAATAAATAACAAAAAAAAGAAAGAAAAATTAAGGAAACAATTCCATTTACAATAGGAACAAAAATAATACCTAGGAATAAACCTAACCAAAGAAGTAAAGGATCTTTACTCTAGAAACTACAGAACACTTAGGAAAGAAATTGAAGAAGACAAAAAGAAACTGAAAAACATTCCATGCTAATGATTTGGAAGAATACATATCATGAAAATGTCTATGCTGCCCAGAGTGATCTATGCATTCAATTCAATCCCTGTCCAAATACTATGGACATTTTTCACAGAGCTTTAACAAACAGTCTTAAAATTTGTATGGAGCCAGAAAAGACCTTGAATCACCAGGGGCATGTTGCAAAAGAAAACCAAAGCTGGGGGCATCACAACGCCAAAATTTAAGCTATATTACAAAGCTGTGATCAATAAGACAGCATGATACTAGCACAATAACAGACACATTGATCAATGGAACAGAATAGAGAGCTCAGAAATGGACCCTCAACTCTATGGTCAACTAATCTTTGCAAATCAGGAAAAAATATCCAATGGGGGGGGGGACAGTCTCTTCAATAAATGGTGCTGGAAAAATCGGACCACCACATGCTGGAGAATTAGACATTCTCTTACACCATAAACAAAGATAAACTCAAAATGGATGAAAGACCTAAATGTGAGACAGAAATCCATCAAAATCATAGAGGAGAGCATAGGCAGTAACATCTTTGATCTTGGCCACAGCAAATTCTTGCAAGACACGGCTCTAAAGGCAAGGGAAACAAAAGCAAAAATGAACTATTGGAACTTCATCAAGATAAAAGCTTCTGCAGGGCAAGGGAAAAAGCAAAAAGCAAAACAAAACAAAACAAAAACCCTAAAATGCATCCTAAGGAGTGAGGGAGGATATTTGCAAATGATATAACAGATAAAGGGCTGCTATTCAATATCTATAAAGAACTTAACAAACACCCAAAGAACAAATAATCCAGTAAAGAATTGGGCAGAAGTGTATGAAGAGACATCTCTCCACAGAAGACATACAATGGCCAACAGACACATGAAAAAAAATTTCCACATCACTTGCCATCAGAGGAATCCAAATCAAAACCACAATGGTGTAGACCACTGTGAATGGTGTGCACAAGTTCACCAGTTAGAATGTCTAAAATTAACAGGACATGGAACAACAAATTTTGGCAAGGATGTGGAGAAGGTGAACACTCTTATACTGTTGGTGGGAATGCAAGCTGGTACAGCCACTCTGGAAAAAAGTATGGAGATTCCTCAGGACATTAAAAATAGAGCTACCTTATGACATAGCAATTGCACTAAAGATACAGATGTAGTGAAAAGAAGGGGCACAGGCACCCCAAATGTTCATAGCAGCAATGTCCACAATAGCCAAATTGTTGAAGACATCAAGATGGGTCTTTCAGAAGATGAATGGATAAAGAATACATGGTTCAATTATACAATGGAATATTACTCAACCATCAGAAAGGACTAATACTTACTATTTACATCCACATGGATGGATGGTATTATGGGTATTATGCTAAGTGAAATAGGGCAATTGGATAAAGACAATTATCCTATGGTTTCACTCATATGTGGAATATAAGAATTAGCACAGAGGATCATAGGGGAAGGGAGGAAAAACTGAATGGGAAAAAATCAGAGAGGGAGCCAAACCAGGAGAGACTCTTGCCCCCTGGGAAACAGAATTGTGGAAAGGGAGGTGGGTCAGGGGACTGGGTGATGGGCATAAGGAGGGTATGCAATGTGATGAGCACTGTGTATTATACGCGTCTAATGAATCACTGAACACTACACCAAAAACTGATGATGTACTATATGTTGGCTAATTAAATTTAAATAAAAAAATAAAAGAAAACAAGGAATTCTCTAGCTGGCAAGGTTATCATTCAGAACTGAGAGAGAGATAAAAAATTTTCCCAGACAAAAATAATTAAAGAAGTTCATCCCCACTTACCTGTCCTTACAAAAATTGTTAGAGGGACTTTTAAGTAAGAATAAAAAGGCTATAATTGGAAGAAGAAAATTATAAAGAAAAAAATGAGTAAAAGCACACATAGCAAAATTAATAGGGCAAGCAATTACAAAGTTAGTATGAAGGTTAAAGGACAAACGTCTTAAATCAATTATAGCATTTTTTTGATGTAGTGTTCAATGATTCATTAGTTGTGTATATCACCCAGTGTTCATCACAACACATGCCCTCCTTAATATCCACCACCTGGTTACCCCATCCCTCCACCTCCCTCCCATCTGTAACTGTCAGTTTGTTTCCAGAGTCCAGAGTCTCTTGTGGTTTGTCTCCCTCTCTGATTTCTTATATCTAAAACAAAATTGTTAAGGGGACTCACAAAAAGAAAGATATAGAATATGACAACATATATATACAAAGTAGAGGATGTGAAGAAAAATGAAGTTCTTTTAAAATGTATTTGCACTTAAGTGATCATCATTTATTTTAAACTGCTATACACTTAATATGTTATGTATTAATCTCATGGTAACCATAACAAAAAACTTATGATACACAAAAATATAAAGAAATAGCCAAAAAATAACATCAAAAAAGTAATCAGTCATGAAGAAAGAGAGCAAGAGAAGTAACTAAGAAGGATTATATATCAAACAGAAAAAAAATTAACAATAATTATGTACCAATCAATAATTATTTTAAATGTAAAGATTCAAAATGTTGCAATTATAAGTTGTAGGCTATGGAATGGATAAAAAAGAAAAAAGACCCTTTATATGCTGCCTATAAGAGACTTATCTTAGACCTGAAGACATGTAAAGATTAAAAGTAAGGGTATGAAAAAGAATTTACCATGCAAATGGAAGTGAGAGAAAAAAATGGGGTAGCAATACTTATATCATACAAAATGGACTTTAAAACAAAGACTATAGCAAGAGTCAAAGAAGAGCGCTGCTAATGATAAAGGGATGGATCCAACAAGAGGATATAAGAATTATAAATATCTATGGATTCAATATTGAAGCACCTAAATACATAAACCAAATATTACCAAATATAAAAGGAGACATTGATAGTAATATAATAATAGTAGGGGACTTTTAGTACCTTACCTCGATGGTAAGTTGAGGCAGGCAGAAAATCCATAAGGAATGAATGTCTTTGAATGGTACATTAAACCAGATGGACTTACCAGATTTATGCACATTCTATGCAAAAGTAACAGAATATTCTTTTAAAGTGCACAGGGAATATTCTCCAGGATAGATTACATATAAAGCCAAAAATAATCACACCAAAACAAAATAAAACAACAATAAATTTAGGAAAATTTCAGTCATATTAAGCATCTTTTCCAATCAAAACATGAAACTAAAAATTAATTACAAGAAAAATTAGGAAAAAACCCCACAAGCATGAGGAGGCTAAACAACATGCTGCTAAATAACAAATGGGCTATCAAAGAAATCAAAGAGGAAATAAGAACATACATGGAGGCAAATGAAAATAAAACCACAACTCTCCAAAATCTTCAGGATGCAGCAAAAGGAGTTCTAAGAGGAAATTTTATATTTACAAATGCCTGCATCAAGAATCAAGAAATCTCTAATAAACAATGTAACTTTCACCTAAAAGAACTAGAAAGAAGAAACAAAGCCCAAAGTTACTAGTAGGAAGAAAAAATAATAAAAATCGGAGTAGAAATAAATAAAAGAGAGACAGATAAATAGAAAAGATCAATGAAACCAAGATCAGTGTCTTTGAAAAGCTAAACAATATTAACAAACCTTTAGTCACATAAAAAAAATAAGAGAGGGCCCAAATAAATGATATCAGAAATGAAAAAGGAAAAGTAGAAACCAATGCCACAGAAATAAAAAGGTCTGTAATATGCCTCTATGAAAAAATAGACACCAACAAATTGGACAAATTAGAAGGAATGGTTAAATTCCTAGAAATATACAGTTTTCCAAAACTAAAAAAGAAAGAAACAGAAAATCTGACCAGTCCAATTCCAGGTAACAATAGTTAATTGGTAACCAAAAATCTCTTGACATTAAAAAGTAAATGAATAAAAATTAAATTAAAAAAATACAAAATATAAGGACCAGATGGATTCACAAGTGAATTCCACCCAAAATTTAAGTTAATACTGATTCTCTTCAAACTATTCCAAAAAATATAAGAGCAAGGAAACCTTCCAAACACATTTCTTGAGGCCAGCTTTTCCTTGATACTAAAACCAAAGACACTAAAGAAAACCAAACCAAAGCAGGTCAATATTCCTGAGGAACACAGATGCAAATACTCAACAAAATATTAGGACACCACATTCAACAATACTTTTAAAAGATCATTCATTGTGATCAAGTGTGTTTCTTTGGGGAATGCAAGGATGGTTTAGTATCCACAAATCAATCAACATGAAACACCACATTAATAGAATAAAGGATAAAAAATATATAATCATCTCCATAGATGCAGAAAATGCCAGTTGACATAATTTGATATTTTTTGTGATAAAAACTCTAAACAAAATGGATTTAGAGGGAACATACCCCAATGTAATAAATGTGATGTATGACAAACCCATAGTTAACATCATACTTAATGGTAAAAAAATGAGAGGTTTTCCTCTAAAAACAGGAACAAGAGAAAGATGTCCACTCTGCCAAATTCATTCAAAATTGTATTGGTCTGCCAAATTCATTCAAAATTGTATTGGAAATCATAATCCCACCAATCAGACAATGCAAAGAAACAAATGCATCCGAATCAGTAAGGAAGAAAGAAAACTGTAACATATTGCATAATACATAGTACTATACATAGAAAAGCCTAAAGTCTCCAACAAGAAACTCTTAGAAGTAATACATGAATTCAATACAGTTTCATGATACAAAATTAATATATAGTAATCATTTGCTTTTTTATACACCAATAATGAAGTTTAAAAAATCCCATTTAAAATTTCGTGAAAACATAAAATACCTGGGATTAAACTTCGCCAAGGAGGTAAAGGACCTATGCTCTGAAAATTATAAAATATCAATTAAAGGAATTTAGATGATAAAAACAAATAGAAAGTTATTCCATGCTGCTAGATTGGAAGAATTTATACTGTGAAAATATCCATACTACCCAAATCAAGCTACAAATTCAATGCAATCCTTATCAAAATACCAATAGCAGTTTTCTCATAAATAAAACGAATAATTGTCAGATATGTACAGAACCACAAAAGACCTTGAATACCCAAAGCAATGTTGAGAAAGAAAAATAAAGCTGGATATGTCACAATCCCAGATTTCAAAATATACTATAAAGCTATAATAATTAAAGCAGTATGTTATTGGCACAGAGAATAGACAAACAGATAAATGTAATTCAATAGAGACACCAGATATAAACCCATGCTTATATGGTCATTAATCTATGGCAAAGGAGGCAAGCACATACAGTGGGAGAATAAACCCTCTTCAATAAATAGTCCTGGGTAAACTACATAACTACATGCAAAATAATGAAACTGACTCACTTCCTTAAACCATACACAGAAATAAAAATGGTTTGAAGACATAAATCTGAGATATGAACCCATAAAGCTACTGGAAGAAAACATAGGCAACAATCTCTTTGACATTGTTCTTTTTTTTAATGATTGTTATTTTTGTTGTTGTTGTTCATTGAAAGAGAAGGAAAAAGTGGGAGACAGAGAGCATGAGCAGGGCAGGGGCAGAGGGAAAGAGATGGGGAGAATCTCAAGCAGATTCTGGGCTAAGCACAGAGCTTGACACAAGGCTCAGTCGCAGACCCAGGTGCCCCTCTATGACATTGTTCTTAACAACATATTTATGTATATGTCTGTGGAGGCAAAGGAAACAAGCAAACAAAAAGCTAAACTATTGGGACTGCACCAAATAAAAAGCCTTTGCACAGAGGTGGCTATGCGGCTCAGTCAGTTAAGCATCAGACCCTCGGGGGGATCCTAAACCACCGGTGAGCGACAGCCTTGCACACTGGGGACAGAGCACAGACTCGGAGACCAGTAGCGGTGGGGAAAGGACTTTAGGGCAGCCCCCAGGACGGGAACCCGGAGTGGCGGGGTCATGTGTTTGAACTGGGAGCTGCTGGCTGTTTTAGAAGCACAAAGGGCAGAGACATGCCCCGATCTGGAGGCAGGACTGGGAGCACTGCAGAGGGGTGCACAACCCAGGATGCTGCAGTTTATAGCAGCACAGACAGAAATGGAGACAGTGTGGCCTGGAGATCTCACTGAAGAACAGACTACGATCTCTCTGCTCTGAGGCAGAGGGTTGGAAATGGTCTCTTCTGCTCTGACTCTAGGAAGAGACATGAAAAGATGCCAAGAAAAGCGGCCAGAGAACAAACCCCCCCAAAACTGGTTCCCACTGAACCCATCCCCCGCCACAGGGGGCAGGACAACTCTGCCCAAACAGCGTTGCCTGAGTAACAGTGCGGCAGGCCCCTCCCCCAGAAGACAGGCTGGGAAAACAAGAGGCCAGCAACCCTAAGGTCCCTAGAAAACAGGGGCATCTTGCTTGGGTTCTGGTCAATAATTTGGACTCTATACATTCCCTCAACCACCCCTCAACAGAATGACTAGGATGAGGAACCCCCAAAATAGAAAAGACTCAGAGATTATAACTTAAGCTGCAGATTTACAAATGGATGCAGTTATAACCAAGATGTCAGAGATGGAATTCAGGCTAGCAATTGTGAAGGCAATAGTTAGAATGGAGAAATCAATTAATGGCGACATAGAGTCTCTAAGCGCAGAAATCAAAGCTGAATTGGCAGAACTTAAAAATGTTATCAATGAGATCCAATCCAATCTAGATAATCTAACAGCTAGGGTAAGTGAGGCAGAAGAATGAAAAAGCGACCTGGAAGACCATATAATAGATAAAAAGGGAAAAGGGGAGGCCAGGGAAAAACAACTAAGAATCCATGAAAATAGAATCAGAGAAATAAGTGACACCATGAAGCGTTCCAATGTCAGAATAATTGGAATCCCGGAGGGAGTGGAGAGAGAGAGAGGACTAGAAGATGTATTTGAACGAATCATAGCTGAGAACTTTCCTAATCTGGGGAATGAAACAAACATTCGAGTCCTAGAGGCAGAGAGGACCCCTCCCAAGATCAAGAAAAACAGGCCAACACCCAGGCATGTAATAGTAAAACTCACAAATCTTAGAACCAAGGAAACCATCTTAAGGGAAGTTAGGGGGAAGAGATTCCTTATGGACAGAGGGAGGAACATCAGAATAACGTAGACCTATCCACAGAGACCTGGCAAGCCAGAAACGCCTGGCAAGACATATTCAGGGTACTAACATGCAGCCAAGGATACTTTATCCAGCAAGGCTGTCATTCAGAATGCAAGGAGAGACAAGGATTTTCCAGGACTGGCAGAAATGGAAAGAATATGTGACCATCAAGCCAGCCCTGCAAGAAATATTAAGGGGTTTTCTATCAAATGGAAGACCCCAAGAGTAGTATAGACCAGAAATTTACAGAGACAATCTATAGAAACAGGGACTTCACAGGTAACAGGATGATATTAAAATCATATCTTTCAGTAGTCACTCTCAATGCAAAGGGCCTAAATGCTCCCATGAAATGACACATGGTTGCAGAGCTTCCATGACTGGGAGAAACTGAAAGAATATGTGACAACTAAGCTGGCCCTGCAAGAAATATTAAGGGGGTTCTATAAAAGGAGAAAGACCCCAAGAGTGATATACAACAGAAATTTACAGGGACAATCTATAAAAACAACATCTTCACAGGCAACATGATGACAATTAATTCATATCTTTCAATAATCACTCTCAGCGTGAATGGCCTAAATGCTCCCATAAAATGGCACAGGGTTGCAGATTGGATAAAAAGACAGGACCCATCCATATGCTGCCTACAAGAGACTCATTTTGAGCCTAAAGATACATCCAGACTGAAAGTGAAGGGATGGAGATCCACCTTCCATGCCAGCAGACCTCAAAAGAAAGCTGGGGTAGCAATTCTTATATCAGACAAATTAGATTTTAAACTAAAGTCTGTAATTAGAGACACAGACAGACACTATATCATTCTTACAGGGTATATCCAACAAGAAGATCTAACAATTATAAATATCTATGCCCCCAACATGGGAGCAGCCATCTACATAAGCCAGCTGTTAACCAAAATAAAGAGTCATATTGATAACAATACATTAAATGTAGGAGACCACAATGCTCCACTCTCAGCAATGGACAGATCATCTAAGCAGAAAATCAACAAGGAAACAAGGACTTTGAATAATACACTGCACCAGATGGACCTCATAGATATATACAGAACATTCCACCCTAAAACAACAGAATACTCATTCTTCTCAAGTGCACATGGAACTTTCTCCAGAATAGACCACATGCTGGGTCACAAATCAGGCCTCAACCAATACCAAAAGATTGAGATTATTTCCTGCATATTCTCAGACCATGATGCTTTAAAACTGGAACTCAATCACAAGAAAAAATTTGGCAGAAATTCCAACACTTGGAAGCTCAAGAATGTTTGGGTCAACCAGGAAATCAAAGAAGAACTTAAACAATTCATGGAAATCAATGAGAACTAAAACACATTGGCCCAAAACCTATAGGATGCTGCAAAGGCTGTCCTAAGGGGGAAATACATAGCCATCCAAGCCTCACTCAAAAAAATAGAAAAATCCCGAATTCACCAACTAACTCTACACCTTAAAGAACTAGAGAAAAAGCAACAAACAATGCCTAAGACAGGCATTAGAAGAGAAATAATTGAAATTAGAGCAGAGGTCAATGAACGAGAAACCAGAAACACAGTAGATCAGATCCACGAAACTAGAGGATGGTTCTTTGAAAGAATTAAAAAGATCGATAAACCACTGGTCAGACTTATCCAAAAGAAAAGAGAAAGGACCCAAATTAATAAAATTGTGAATGAAAGGGGAGAGATCACAACTAACACCGAGGAAAAAGAAACAATTATTAGAAATTATTATCAACAACTATATGCCAATAAATTGAGCAATCTGGATGAAATGGAGGCCTTCCTGGAAACCTATAAGCTGCCAAGACTGAAACAGGAAGAAATTGACAACTGAATAGGCCAACAACCAGTAATGAGATTAAAGCAGTGATCAAAAACCTCCCAAAAAACAAGAGTCCAGGGCCTGATGTATTCCCTGGGGAATTCTACCAAACATTCAAAGAAGAAATAATACCTATTCTACTGAAGCTGTTTAAAAAAATAGAAACAGAAGGAAAACTTCCAAACTCATTCTATGAGGCCAGCATTACTTTAATCCCCAAACCAGGCAAAGACAACATCAAAAAGGAGAATTTCAGACCAATGTCCCTGATGAATATGGATTCCAAAATCCTCAACAAAATCCTAGCTAATAGGATCCAACAATACATTAAAAGGATCATCCACCATGACCAAGTGGGATTTATCCCCAGGATGCAACTGTGGTTCAACATTTGCAAATCAATCAATGTGATAGAACACATTAATAAGAGGAAGGAGAAGAACTATATGGTCCTCTCAATTGTTGCAGAAAAGCATTTGACAACATACAACATCCTTTTCTGATTAAAACTCTTCAGAGTATAGGGATAGAGGGAACGTTCCTCAAGTTCATAAAATCCATCTATGAAAAACCCACAGAGAATATCATCCTCAATGGGGAAAAACTGAAAGCATTTCCCTTAAGGTCAGGAACACGTCAAGGATGCCCAAACTCACGACTATTGTTCAACATAGTACTAGAAGTCCTAGCAACAGCAATCAGAAAACAAAAAGAAATAAAAAGTATTCAAATGGGCAAAGAAAAAGCCACTCTCTCTTTTCGCAGACAACATGATACTTTATGTGGAAAACCCAAAAGACCCCCCCCCAATTGCTAGAACTCATACAGCAATTCAGTAATGTGGCAGGATACAAAATCAATGCACAGAAATCAGTTGCTTTCTTATAAACTAACAACGCAACTGTATAAATAGAAATTAGGGAAACGATTCCATTTACAATAGCACCAAAAACCATAAGATACCTCGGAATAAACCTAACCAAAGAGGTAAAGGATCTATACTCTAGGAACTACAGAACACTCATGAAAGAAATTGAAGAAGACACAAAAAGATGGAAAAATATTCCATGCTCATGGATCGGAAGAATAAACACTGTTAAAATGTCTATGCTACAAAGAGCAATCAATATCTTCAACACCATCCTGATCAAAATTCCAATGACATGTTTCAAAGTGCTAGAACAACAATCCTAAAATTTGTATGGAATCAGAAAATACCCCGAATTGCCAACGAAACGTTGAAAAAGAAAAACAAAGCTGCGGGCATCACATTGCCTGATTTCAAGCTATATTACAAAGCTGTGATCACCAAGACAGCATGGTACTGGCACAAAAATAGACATATAGACCAATGGAACAGAATAGAGAACCCAGATATGGATCCTTAACTCTATGGTCAAATAATCTTTGACAAAGCAGGAAAAAACATGCAATGGAAAAAAGACAGTCTCTTCAAGACGATGGACTCTGAAAAACAAACTGAGGGTTCTGGAGGGGAGGAGGGTAGGGGGATGGGTTAGCCTGGTGATGGGTATTAAAGAGGGCACATTCTGCATGGAGCACTGGGTGTTATGCACAAACAATGAATCATGGAACACTACATCAAAAACTAATGATGTAATATATGATGATTAACATAACAATAAAAAAATAAAAAAAAAAGACAGTCTCTTCAATAAATAGTGCTGGGAAAATTTGACAGCCACGTGCAGAAGAATGAAACTCAACCATTCTCTAACACCATACACAAAAATAAACTCAAAATGGATGAAAGACCTCAATGTGAGACAGGAATCCATCAAAATCCTAGAGGAGAACATAGGCAATAACCTCTTTCACATCGCCCACAGCAACTTCTTTCAAGATACATCTCCAAAAGCTAGTGAAACGAAATAAAAAATGAACTTTTGGGACTTCATCAAGATAAAAATCTTCTACACAGCAAAGGAAACAGTCAATAAAACGAAGGTAAATGAAAACAAACAAACAATCAAACCAAAAACAGCAACAATAAAAACTGGGGGATTCGGTTCATTCATGGAAGAAATAAAGAATAATAGTAACACAAAATTCATAAATGGTTTGTAAAGGGTCTTAAGCATTTAAAATTGGAAACAAGAAAAACTATACAGAAACAAGAAAAACTCCCATGAAATGGGAGAAGATATTTGCAAATGACACTACAGATAAAGCGCTGGTATTCAAGATCTATAAAGAACTTCTCAAATTCAACACCCAGAAAACAAATGATCAAGTCAAAAAATGGGCAGAAGATATGAAAAGACACTTCTCTGAAGAAGACATACAAATGGCTAACAGACACATGAAAAAATGTTCATCATCATTAGCCATCAGGGAAATTCAAATCAAAACCACATTGAGATACCATCATACAGTAGTTACAATGGCAAAAATGGACAGGGAAAGAAACAACAAGTGTTGGGAGAGGTTGTGGAGAAAGGGGAACCCTCTTACACTGTTGGTGGGAATGCAAGTTGGTACAGCCACTTTGGAAAACACTGTGGAGGTTCCTCAAAAATTTAAAAACAGAGCTACCCTATGACTCAGGAATTGCCCTCCTGGGTGTTTTCCCCAAAGACACAGATGTAGTGAAAAGAAGGGCCATATGCGCCCCAATGTTCATAGCAGCAATGTCCGCAATAGCCAAACTGTGGAAAGAGCCGAGATGCCCTTCAACAGATGAATGGATAAAGAAGATGTGGTCCATATATACAATGGAATATTACTCAGCCATCAGAAAGGATGAATACCCAACTTTTCCATCAACATGGATGGGACTGGAGGAGATTGTGCTAAGTGAAATAAGTCAAGCAGAGAAAGTCAATTATCATATGGTTTCACTTATTTGTGGAACATAAGGAACAGCCTGGAAGACATTAGGAGAAGGAAGGGAAAAATGAGAGGGGGAATTGGAGGGAGAGATAAACCATGAGAGACTATGGACCCTGAGAAACAAACAGGGTTTTAGAGGGGAAGGGGGAGGGGGGATGGGTTAGCCTGGTGATGGGTATTAAGGAGGGCACGTACTGCATGGAGCACTGGGTGTTATATGAAAACAGTGGATCATGGATCACCACATCAAAAACTAATGATGTATTGTATGGTGACTAACGTAACATAAAATTAAAAAAAAAAAGAAAAACAACTTTTTCATACTGACCAAGAAGACAGTATTGGACATTTTGCAAAATGCCTATATTGTACATGAATTTAGCTGTATAAAGTATATCATTTGCATGAACTGTCAGGTGATAAGAGTAAACTTTAACACAGCACTATGCATCTCTTCACACTCTGGGATGTTTTGTAGTTGTTGTTGCTGTTTGTTTCTTTGTTTAATCTTACCTTTGAAAACTGTCCTGATTCTTTTCAGCACAGTTGAGGTAAGGCATGTTGCAGGAAAGTAGCCCTCAAGATACTGGAAACTTGATTAATGGAGAAAAAAAAAAACAGAAATACATCTAGTTCTGCAAGAATAGCTGCATAAGGTTATCTATAGCATTGACATTAGCTCTGAGGAGAGCATTCGTTTAAAGATCTCATTGGGCACATTGAAAATTGAGGCACAGAAGTCCCACAGACTGTGGGTAGCCAGTCCTGCTTAGAGAAAAGTTATCAAGTTAGAGCACAGAGAAACAGGCTCTCTTATGAGACATTTTTTTTTCCCCTAGGGACCGGAGAAAGGCAGTCACAAGTAGTCATGGGCTGGGTAAAAACCTTAATTTGTTAATGTCTTCTTGCTTATGCTCATGAAGAAATGTTCTGAATGCTGCTCTAGCCTGTAACCCCCCCACACAAATATGAAAGAACACCTGCATTCTGATACCAGAAAATGCCATTTTAATGCTAAACTAAGACTTCAGTTAACAACTTATGTCACAGAGAATTTGATTATCTTTGGGTAAACAAGCACATAAAAAAAACAGAGAAATAATCTAGTTTCTAAACCCTCATATTTAAGTGCCAGATCACAAACCAAGTGTATGTTTTTGTTTTTCTTGATGAAATAATTGACCTTGACCAGACAACCTCTATTTTCTGACAAACATGCAGAGCCATAAGTGTGTACTTAGAAATTTTTTTTCTGTATAGTTTTTCTTGTTTCCAATTTTAAATGCTTAAGACCCTTTACAAACCATTTATGAATTTTGTGTTACTATTATTCTTTATTTCTTCCATGAATGAACCGAATCCCCCAGTTTTTATTGTTGCTGTTTTTGGTTTGATTGTTTGTTTGTTTTCATTTACCTTTGGCTTTTCTAGCACACAGAATTAGAAGATAGATGGTTGCACTGATGGCCAGGAAAATCAGGATAACAGCCAACCACACTATCCAAGTATAGTCTCAAGGAACAAGGCATCTGAACAATAGAGATTGTCTCACTTAGTATCCAGCTTGGCATCAGTGGGTTGGCTGCTGGGAACAGATCCCAAGAGTTTTCTCTTGGGAGACATTGCTAAGAATGGCACAGATTCTAAGCCTCACCTGTGCCTCCCTGAAATTCTACAGAATTCAGGAATGCTAAAGAGGCTTCTGTTTCCTTTTTAGTTCCTAATGTATGGAGACTCAGAAAGTTTATTTTATAAATTATCACAATGTTTGAATATGCTTAAAAGATACAAATAATACATCAGACTTCCATGTACCCACAATCAACATTTAGCAAACATTAATATTACTCTATTACTATATATGGAAAATAATTCTGTCATAATAAGTTAAAATCTACAAATGCATTAAAGTATTTATTTTTTTCCAATTTTTCACCTTTGTTTCCCCAAACTGACATTGTAATGTGTCCTTTCTATTCCATTATTTTCTACTTAAACATATATGTGAGGACAATATGCCAATGAGTGAGAGGCATGTGGAGCTTCTTAAAGAGTAAAGGAGAAATTGTGACATCTTGGTTAACAAGCCAAATGGGATTCATGGTTTTAGAGACAAACTTTTCTTTCAATTCAAAGTTTCTTATGAGACATCTGTCAGCTAGCAACTGAAATCAGTAAAATTCACTATTGTTTTGATATTTTTCTACTTAATATTGTTCTTTTAAAAGAGATATCAAGGACACTTTCATTCAAGGACTACCCTCATTTAAGATCTCAACAAGATGTCTGTGGAATTTTTAATTGGTGATCTCAAATACATAAATATAATAAAAAACTTTTAAAAAATATTTTATCTCTTACATTCAGATTTTCAAGAGCTTTATAATATTGCCCCAACTCATGCCACCCTATTATGTTTCAACTCATTTCTTCAGTATAAAAATGTCAGTAAGAAACTGCTAATTTCCTCTATTCTTCGTTTTACTAAAGTTATTGAACAAAAATCCTTTGTTCTGCTGTATGTGTTTGCTTCTTTCACATTCCCAAACTCAAGTTCTCTTTCTAATTATATTAAAACAATGTGATTTCCCAAACCAAAGGATTATAGAAATGGCACTTCACTTGTTGATAAAAGATCATACAAATATTTATCTACTGTAGGAAAGCATATTGTGACTCAGTATTTTTCTAAGAAATGGGGACATAAAAGAAATAAGATATAGTGTCCTTGGGAGTTTATTATTCTGTCTCGGGAAATAGTTAAACAAATAATCACAATAATGTATGAGTAAAGAGTGCACTTAACACAGAATAGGTTGAAGACAGCTTCCTGGGAAGATAAGATGAAGTATTGAGGGACCAGTAGGAAACTCTTAGTGACAGGAAAATAGAACAAGTGTGTCAATAACAGCTTACCAGAGGTATTGCATGGTTGAATATTCAGAGAATTAATGTGAGGTAGGAGGAGTTGGAGACAAGGAGGAGAGGGATGAAAGATGAAGCTGGAGAGATAAGAAAGGACAAGAGATAGAGTGTTGTTGACTGAGTGAAATACTCCAGATAAAGACATTTGTATAAACAGAAGTTGGGGGAGATAATTTGGGCAAACTCCTTTGAAAGATCACTTTGGGTAGGCATAAAGAATCGATTGGAGTGTCTGAGCTCTTCTTTGCCTGTGATATTAAATATATTAGTTAATACTCATAGCAATTTCATGAGGTAGACACTAATATTACCCATATTTAACAGATGGAAACTGAGCACAGGGAGCTCAGTACTTACACAAGATCATGAAGCTGGGAAATGGCCCTACCAGGATTCAAATTCAATTTGACAGATGGGAGAAAACACCAAGTTGTGAAAAGTGGCTCTCGCTAGGCAGTGGATCAGGAGAAGTTTAGGAGGAACTTGGAAATATTCCTCAAAATACTTTTTCACTCTTTGAATGCTTTTGTGCATTCACATATTCATTTTTATAAAGTAGAACAGTGACATTTCTGTCACAAAAAGAAATACAAAACAAGACCAAATATGAATTTTTACAAGTTCTTCACATTAAGAGTTGCAAATGGATAAACTAGAACATTCTTCTAGGTCTGTCAGTCATAGGTCTTTGTCAGTAATATCTTCTCAATTAGCAGTGATATCTCAAGATACAGACTTTGGAGGGAACTGACCTGCCATGGAAACAGGCATTTCCTTCTCCACTTTGAGTATTAGGTTCCTTACAACACAGGACACATTTGCTGTTGAACTTTTGTCCACTGTGAGAGATGATTTCACATGAAACAGTTCATTTTCTTCCATTGTCTTTGTCTCAGAGACTGGTGCCAAGTGCAGTCCTTGATGGTCCCTCCATTGTAGCTCAGGCTCTGGATACCACCCCACAGATGTGCAGGTCAACTTAATATCCCTTCTATTGCCAGACTCAATGTGAATATGAGGAACCATACCTGAGACTAGAATAGCGAAAGAGAGACAGAGAAATTACACTTCTCCAAGTGTTTTGTTGCCATTTTACATGTTAATAAACCTCTATGAAACTCAATTTTCTTATATATAAAAGTGGAAGTTAGAAAATTAACTAGTCATGGAGAACTTTGGAGAAAAACCAGCTGTATCAACATTTAACAAAGTACCCAAATGCCCAGCATGTCTGTATTAATTGTTTTCTTTTTACCCCTCTCCCCTTTGAAACATTACTGAGTATTTTATCTGACGATTCTTAAAGTTGGGTAGAAAAACATCCATCAAATCACTTGGTACCTCTAAAGCTAAAGGCACACATCAGTTGGTGGTATTCTGTGGAAAATTGTTAGTCATTCTCCAAATATCTTTTAATGCCTAGTTATAAAGATGTTATTTTAAATAAAGAATTATGATGTTGGGAACACTACTAACATCAATGTGGTTCAAATAAACTAGGTATGGGTGGCTACTGAGCACCTGAAATAGGAACTGATTAAATGTATATCAACAACATTTAAATTTCAATGTAACATGTGGTTAGTAGCTATGATTTTGGATAGAACCCTTTGGGGAAAGATATAAATTTTAACTGTGGATATGTCAGCCCAGGTTAAGAATGCATTTTCCAACCCCTGCCCCTTACAATTAGGAGTGGCTTTGATACGCTGATGGTAGTATTTGAAAAGAAAATTATGTGTATGTCTTCTAGAATATTTCCCTCAAAATTGAGAGATACACCTTTCCCTTCACTCTTTCTCCCTTCTCAAGGGCTAGAGCACACTGTCTGTGAGTCACCTTCAAAAGTGGATTATGTGGCTGTGGCAAAACATCAAGATAAGAAATGTGTGAACCTCACAGTGTCTAGCCATTCTTTCAGTTCTGTGCTCCCTTCTGCCTTTAACTCAGAGAAAAGAAGCTCTGGTTTAAGCTACTGTCTTTTGAAATTCAGTGAATGGTATGCAGCATTCCACAGAGTATTATGCAGAGTAAGTAATACAGCCTATAACAACAACAACAAAGATCAAATTGACTGGGATCAAATTATCCCTGTTGTGGTTTGAATTATGTCTTCTTTTTTTTTTTTTTTTTAAGATTTTATCCATTTATTTGACATAGAGAGGCCCAGAGAAGGTACACAAGCAGGGGGAGTGGAAGAAGCAGGCTTCCCGCTTAGCAGGGAGCCTGATGCGGGACTAGATCCCAGGAACCTGGGATCATGACCTGAGCTGAAAGCAGAAGCTTAATGACTGAGCCACTCAGGCACCCCTGAATTATGTCTTCTGAAAAGATATGTTCAAGTCCTAACCTTCAATATCTGTGCCCTTATTCGGAAACCATTTTGTACATGTAATTAGTAAAGAGGAAATTTTACTGGATTAGGGTGGGTCCTAATCCAAAGGGATGTGGTCTTTATAAACCAAAAGAAATTTGAACACAGAGACACAGGGAAGTGACCCTGTGAAGATGGAGGCAGAGAATGGAGAAATTTCAGCACAAGCCAAGGCATGGCTGGGGCTACCAAAAGCTGGAAGAGGCAAGGAAACACTCTCCTGAGATGCTTCCCTGGGACCATAACCCTGATGACACCTTGGTTGTGGACTCTGGCCTCCAGAACTGTGAGAAGATGCATTTCTGTTGTTTTTAGACCATCCCATTTGTAATAATTTGTTAAGGCAGTCCTTCTATTAGGTTGGTGAAGGAAAATTATCTAATGTCATCTGATGTTGCATGGATGGCCAGACCCTGACAAACACCAGAGGAGGTAGTAAATAGCATGCCACACGAGTGATGACCTCGTTGGCACAGTGGTCCCTCCAGTGTTGGTACTGATAAATGGTATTATCAGAATACAGTAGCTTTGAGAATCAGTAAAGCATCATGGTTGTGAGGATAAGCTCTGGAGTCAAAGGTTGTATTTGTACTGGCTGGCATCAGTGACCCAGTGTAACTAATGACCTGGTCTCTGTATACATCCATTCCCTTTTTGTAAAATGAGGATAAAAGTGTCTCAACCCATATAATGGGTGTAAAATTACTCCATATAAACTGCTTACTGGGTTATAATAAATAAATATTATTCACCTTAAAGTGTTAATCAATTAAGAAAACAAGGAAAAGAAGATTTCCATTTTATGGGATCTTTCAATTTGAAAGGCTATCCCATTACATTTCATGTATTCGGCTACCTTCTAAGAGTTGAAGGGAAATGCAATTATGGGTGGGTATTTTCTGAAGACAAAATTATATAAATCAGTTTTTTTTTTGGTAGAAACATGATAAATGTTTCATTACTGTCTGATTTTCTGGAGAGAGAAAAGTAATGTTGTACTTCAAGTTATTCCACTCTCTTTACCTTATTAAATGTGTGGGGTAAGGGTAAAATACATTGTGTGGGTCTAGCATCAGTTAAAAATAAGAGTGGGAATTAAGGGTGGGGGTATGGATATTTTTAGAGGATTGAAACGTGTATTCCAAATGTTGCCTTAGCCATTAATGATGTAAGTGGAATTATCAAGTTAAGACAGAGGGGTCAAAGTGGAGAAAAGCTCACCAGCATGAGAGGAAAACAGGTCATCATGGTTTTCCCACTATTGTGGGTTTCTAACTGGCATACTCGAGGCCTGGATGGTTTCTGACATAGCACAGGCTGACTTAAATACATTCTTTACCCATTTTAAAACTCTGGGATTTTCATTGTCTTATGGCCAGGGTAGAGAGAGAAAACCTGTAGAGTCCACCATTACAAGATTATATCACCTAATATCAGAACCTTCAATTTTATTTCTTAACTCTTAGAAAATATTTTGGTTAAGTTTGGTTAAAATTTCTTTGGATATTCTGGGCCTAGTAAAAAAGTGGGTGGAATTTATCACTCTTATTTGTAATATATGCTCACAGTGCAAATTAAGATCACCATAGGCTTTATCTTAGTTTTATTTTAAAGAAGTGTGCTTGGGTAGCAAATACAACTTCCCTTGCATATATGATTTGGAAAAATCAATGAAATGATGTATCAGATAACCTCATCTACAAGATATAGGAGATTGTAAAGTAGATTCTAGAAAATGTGTCAATTAACCATTGTTGGAGCTGATAACAAACTCATGCAGAAGCACAATGTCAGAGTTTAGTGGCAATAGCTTCAAGATAGGAATTATAGTCTAAAGAAACAGGTAAAATGGAAGAATAGTGGCAAGTTGTTTTCTATTTAGTGATAGGGTAACTGTACAAAGAACAAATAAATCTGAGATAATGAAAATTGAGATAGTTCTAAGAAATGACATGTTGTTCATTGAAGAAGCAATAGTAGCAACTGGCTTTCTAATTGAAAGCCCTTGATAAGGGTTTACTCAAGGTTTAGGAAATGTTTGTAGGACTTCTAGAAGTAGATGTCTAACACATGGATTTCTTCAGAAATTACCACAGTAGAGTGAATGATCCCTGCTCTTAAGGAAATCTCAGTGAATGGATGAACATAATTGGTCTCATTCATTCTTAGTGCCTGGTTAAATACCTCCTGTGGGAGTGACACTCATTTGCATACAATAGAGACTTGCAGTGAGGAACTCCAGTATACTTACCTAAAGATTCAGATTTTCTCTAAACCCAGAAGGAATCTCAGAAGGAGGCAACTACTCTTTCCCTGACTCGGCAGAAAATCTCTTAGGGGATGTGTGGATCAAAGTGTACGGTAACAAAAACTTTGACTCAAAAGAAAAACAAACTGAGGGTTCTAGAGGGGAGGGGGGAGGGGGATGGGTTATCCTGGTGATGGGTATTGAGGAGGGCACGTTCTGCATGGAGCACTGGGTGTTATGAACAAACAATGAATCATGGAACACTGCACCAAAAACTAATGATGTAATATATGGTGATTAACATAACAATAAAAAAATAAAAAAAAATAAATTCCAAAAAAAAAAAAAGGCATTTAAAACTTGCAAGCAAGTGTCTTTGCAATAGCCTCCTTTAATTTATGAAGAATCATATAAGTATCCACCCCTTATTATGTAAATGGGTATGGATTAAGGATTACTTAGGGCATATGCAGAATTATCACTAAATAGGAGATAGGAGCATTTGCAAACAGGTCAGGGAGTCCTGAAGGAGAAGATTTTCCTGCCTTTGGGAAGAAGGTCAATATTATTGGTTCCATCTGATGTATTGGGCTCATTTCTCAAAATGTCCATCACAAAGGAGGTGATACAGAAACTCATCATCTGAGCTAAGTATAAAACCCTATAGTGTTTATAGAGAAAATGCTGACTATGACTCAGTGTGTGGTTGAATTAGAATCCTCACCTTTCATTCTGGCAGTACAGTTGTGTTGTGTTGCTTTGTTTTGTTTTGTTTTGTTTTTGTGGAAAATATCTGAGAGTGAGTGAGATTTAAGAGGACAGATTATGCAGGGACCTGAATAATCAAGGATGTCATATTGAGAGTCAGCAACACCACATCTGACTGGACTATTGCCAGAGTGGGTAGCAGCAAGGTGCAGAAAATGTAGCCTGGTAGCAGGCTGGTGAGATTCTTTCTGCCTCTGTTTAGTTCCTTCTCTGTTTCTGAATAGAGACTAAGATACATTCTTGGGACTCTTCTGAGATAGTACCTACTATAACCCCTGTTCTTTCTTTCCTTCAAAGTAATGATGTTGCAATAGAAAACATGAAAATATATTTTTACTACAGCCAAAGAATGTTGGGACAGACTGATTAGATTATTTTTACTTATTTAACTTTCTTGGCATTCCCTCATAGTGTTTATAAAGATTTAGCCACCTTTATCCATCTATATGGATACTTTAGACTCCTGATGGAAAAAAATAATAATAATAAAATTTGTGTAGGAGTTTTCACTGTAGAGACTCACCTGTGCCAGCACTTGGAATGTTGCCTCATTGTAGTATGTGGAGCTTTCAAAGAAACATGCATACTCCCCTCCATCTGAAAGTTGGATGGGATGGATCTTTAGGGCAACATGCCCTTTGGTAATATTCTCCTTCAGTAACTCTGTCCTCCTTTGGTACTCTGGCCTCTGCTTCTCCATATCACTCCAGGAAGTACCATAATGATGCACCAGGCCTAGAGGATCATTCCAGTACCATCTCACTTCCATGTTCTGAGCATCCACTGATGGGCTGAGCTGTCAGGACAACACAGCCTCTTCCCCAACCAAGGCAATGACTGGTGTTCTTGGTCCTATCGCATGGAATTGCCCTGGAAAGTAATTTTTAAAACAATGGAATCATCACTGAGACTGTGACAGGCATGACTGTGACCATCTGATCAGTAAACAAGCAGACCAGGCTAACTGACTTAGTGAGCTGCAGCCATTTAATGAACAGAAATATAATAAGGATACACAATACACTGTTAGTGTAAGAGATAGTAGAGGACATGATGCCAATGTGCAACAGTCACATGATCCTAACAAAAATTTAATTGGGTTTTCTCTTTGTCTATGATTGGAATTCAAATTATATAAATCTCATTTTTTATGCCTTATATGCCTATATATCATATATTATTTTATAACAGTATATATTATGTAAAAATTTGATATATAATACATAGTTATAATATTTTATATTTAGTTATAATAGTTATAATTAAATATTTATATAATATATATTGTTATAAAATATTATCATTTAACAGTTGGGGATATTGAGTCAGTCAATGATTAATTATTGGGTCAGTGATTAATGAATTGAGTGAATGGTAAATTCCTTCTAAATACTTAAAGATGAAGGCATGAACTGAGAATTCTAATAGCAATAATCAAACATTTCCTTGCTTTAAAACATATATTGCCTAATATTATATAGCTTATTATGAAATATCTGAACTTTTAAAAATGAAGTTTTTGTGTTAAGAAAAAATACAATACTCTTTATATATTTCCCATTTTAGAAAATAAGTGTAAGATCCTGTATACAACATAAATTTTCCAGAGTATCACAATAGTATAGGCATAAAGAGCAACCATAGGATAAATACAAATTAATTTAAAATGATATACAGCAAGAAGCACTGTCAAATTCTTTTATTTAAGGACAAGTTTTTTATTGTATATTTTGAGACATGCATGTAATGGATTGAACCAGCTTGGCTGGAATAGTGGGTGAGATTTCTTTCTCTCTTGCAATTTCACTGAGTGTTACATGATCAATTTCAGTAGCAGATTGCTTACAATGGGCATTATCGTCTGGTTTGGTGCTTATTATTCATGAAACAATCCATTTCTTTTTTTATTGAAGAATAATTGACCTATATTGTATTAATTCCAGATGTATACCATAGTGATACATTAAAAAATGTTCACCAAAATGTCTAGTTACCATCACCAATGTTGTTAAAATATTATTGATTATATACTGTATGCTATATATTACATCCCCAGGTCTTATTTTATAATTAGAAGATGGTACCTCTTAATTCTCTTAATTTCTCATCCATACTCTCATTCCCTGACCTCTGGCAGCCATCAGTTTGTTCTCTGTATCTACGATTTTGTTTCTGGGTCGTTTGTTCATTTATTTTGTTTTGTTTTTAGATTCCACATCTAAGTGAATTTATATGGTATTTGTGTTTTTCTCACTTGTAACTTTTAACACAGACCTGTACCTCTGAAACAAAAAATACATTATATGTTAAAAAAAAAGAAAGAAAGAAAAAAGATAGTAGGAAGGGAAGAATGAAGGGAGGGAAATTGGAGGGGGAGATGAACAATGAGAGACTACGGACTCCGAGGAACAAACTGAGGGTTCTAGAGGGAAGGGGGGTGGGGGATGGGTTAGCCTGGTGATGGGTATTAAGGAGGGCACGTTCTGCATGGAGCACTGGGTGTTATATGAAAACAATGGATCGTGGATTACCACATCAAAAACTAATGATGTATTGTATGGTGACTAACATAACATGATAAAATAAAATTTAAAAAAAATACCATCTAAGTCAATTCATGTTTTCACAAATGGCAAGATATTATTCTTTCTTATGCCTGAGTATAATTCCATTGTGTGTGTGTGTGTGTGTGTGTGTGTGTGTATCTTCATTCTTATCTATTTACCTATTCACAGATTAGGTTTTCTCCATATCCTGGCAATTGTAAAAAAAAAAAATGCTACAATTAATTTGGAATGCTTGTGTCTTTTCAAATTAGTGTTTTTGTTTTTCAAGTACTTAGAAGTAGTCCACTGACTTAGAAATAGACCACTGAATCATATGGTAGTTCTATTTTATTTTTGAGAAACATCCATATATTTTCCATAGAATATGAAACAATTTGCATTCCCACCTACAGTGCATAAGGATTTCCTTCACTCCACATCCTCACAAACACTAGTAATTCCTTGTCTTTTTTATACTACTTATTCTGACAGGTGTGAGGGAGTATGTCATGATGGTTTTGATTTCAGTACATTGCCTCTTTGTTGTATTGGATATTTCCTTTTCTGTGCAAAACGTTTTTAATATACTGTGGTATTTATTTATTTATTTATTTATTTATTTATTTATTTATTTATAGTCAGTTAGACAACATATATTACATTAGTTTTTGATGTAGTGTTCAATGATTCATTGGTTGCATATAACACCCAGTGCCATTTATTTATTTATTTATTTATTTACTTACTTATTTTTGTTTTGTTATCCTAGCTTCAGTAGCTGTATCCAAAAATATGATTAAGAATGATATCAAGAGGGGTGGTGGCAAGATGGTGGAAGAGTAGGGGACCTCAATTCATCTGGTCCCTCGAATTTAGCTGTATATCTATCAAACCATTCTGAACAACCACAAGTTTAGCCTGATACATAAGAAAATGCTTTTTGCAAGGTAGGAGGTGTGAAGTCATGAATCTGTAGGAACATATCAGAAGATAAACAGAGAGGGGAGGGAGCCTCCATAAGCTGGCTACCAGAAAGTGATATAATACTGGATAGCAAATTCGGAACCCTAGAAATCTGCTCCAGTGAGAGACGTCCCTTTCTGAAAGGGGCTTAGGGGATGGAAAAGGCAGAATTCTAGGTGGGTCCCTGTGGTCTCAGGATTCCAGGAGACAAAGAAAGAACCTGGGTGCCTGAACTGATAGAGTGCTCAAACAGCTGAGCAGGGAAACTGGTTAAGGTCAGCCATCCCAGGAAGGTCTCTCAGCTTGGGTTGCCATAAACCATGAACCAGACTAGTAGGGAGATCGCTCTTTGCCTGAGCATCTGGCAAAAAAACTAGAACGTGCAGGCCAGTTACCATCCCCTGGTAGGGATGAAACAGCTATGCGCATGACTGGGCAGAAGCTAGCAGGGTCGCAGTGGCCCTGGAATGGACAGTAAAGGTGACATCCAGCTGTGACCTGGGAGAAGAAGTGTGGGGTGTTCACGTGAGCCCAAAAACCTTTGCCATCCCAAGATACAAAACACCAAGACACTCGTGGGTCCCTGGGAATCCTTGCAGGAGAATTGCAGTGGGCCTGACTACTGGGTTTCTGTGGAGCTTGGTGCACCCAGAAGTGGAGACAGTTTGACCCGCAGAGTTTATTGAAGGGGAGGACCCTGATCTTACAGCCCTGGGCTGGAGATCCAGTCATGGCCATTTTTGCTCTAACTCTCTGAAGAGGCACAGAAAGACACCAGGGAAAAAAAGCCACACAAACGGCCAGCTTATATTAAGCTCATCCCCCTGACAAAGGGTGAGGCAACTCCTCCCAGGCAAAGATATCTGAAAAACAGCACAGCATCCTCCCCACCCCCACCCCAGAAGACAGATTGGAAGAACAGGTGAATGAAAAGCTTATGGACTGCAACACTCCAGCACCAGGAGAAGATGATATATTGAGCTACAGGTGTTCTCTCGTGACTCATTTATCCTTCAGTTTAAAATTTTTCATTTTTTTCTTTACCTTTTTCCCACTTCAGTTAGATTCTTATTTTGTCAGCTTATGTTTTTAAGTTGCTTTTTAACTTTTATTGTTTTTCACATCTACATTTTAAAGATGTATGATTCATTCTACTCCTTTTTTCTCTCTATTCAATTTTATTTTTATATAAATATAAATGTTGCTTTCTTTGCAATTTTGGGATGTAGTGCCTTCTAACACACAGACCAAAACTCAGTCAAGAACAAGCAGGCCACCCTACTTTGTCCACCCTATGAGAACATAGTCTCTCTTCCCCACACTTTTTTTTTTTAATGTATGGTTCCATTGCATTTGGACTTTGTGTGATTTTATGTGGTGGCTTCTGAACTTCTGGATTTTTTCTAGAGTGTATTTTGCTTTAGTCATGACTAATATTCTGGACTGGGTTCATTGGCTTACCCATCTTTCCATGGACAGAATGAGTGGAAGGAGGAACTCACAACAAAGAAAAGAACCAGAGGTAATGTTCCCAGCCACAGAGCAAATCGATATGGATATGAGCAAGATGTCAGAGATAGAATTCAGGATAGCAATTATAAAGTTAATAGTGAGGCTTGAAAAAAGCATAAATGACAACAGAATTGCTAAGGGCAGAAATGAGATCTAATCAGGCCAAACTTAAAAATGCTATGAATGAGATGCATTCTAAATTGGATGCTCTAACAGCTAGGGCCAATGAGGATCTAGAAGACAGGCTGATGGAAAGGAACTTGAGGAAAAGAGAGAAATTCATCTAATAGCCTGTGAAGAAAGGCTTCGAGAATTTAATGAGGCCTTGAAATGAACTGATTTCTGAATTATTGGGATCCCATATGGGGTGGAAAGAGAGAGGGCTAGAAGGTATATTTGAGCAAATCAGCCCTTAAAACTTCCCTGATCTGGGGAAGGAAACAAGCATTCATGTCCAAGAAGCAGAGAGGACCACTTGCAAAATCAATAAAAAATAGATCAACACCCTGACATATAATAGTGAAGCTTGCAAATCTTAGAGGCAAAGAAACTATCCTGAGAGTAGTTAGGGAGAGAAGGTTCCTTACATATGGAGGGAGGAACATCAGAATAACATCAGACCTGTCCACAGAAACCCGCCAGGCCAGAAAGGGCTGGCAAGACATATTCAGGGTAATAAATGAGAAGAACATGCAGCCAAAAATACTTTATCCAGCAAGGCTCTCATTCAGAATGGAAGGAGAGATAAAGAGCTTCCAGGACAGACAGAAACTGAAAGAAAATGTGACAACCAAGTCAGTCCTGCAAGAAATATTAAGGGGGATTCTGTAAGTAAAGAGGGTCCCCAAGAGTAACATAGAAGGTAAGAGACAATCTACAGAAACAGGGAGTTTACAGGCAATAAAATGGCACTAAATTCATATCTTTCAGTAGTTACTCTGAATTTAAATGGGTTGAATGCTCCAATCAAAGACACAGCCTATCAGATTGGATAAAAAAGTAAGTAACATCCATAAGGTGTCTACAGGAGACTTATTTTAGATCTGAAGACAATTCCACACTGAAAATGAGGGGGTGGAGAATCTTTTACCACGATAATGGAAATCAAAAGAAAGCTGGGGTGGCAATCCTCATATCAGACAAGTTAGGTTTTAAACATAAGACTGTAGTAAGAGTTGTAAAGGGGCACTATATCATACCAAAAGTTCTATCCAACAAGAAGATCTAACAATTGTAAATATCTTTGCCCCCAACATGGGAGCAACCAATTATATAAACCAATTAATAACCAAAGTAAAGAAACATATTGATAATATGAAAAAGGTGACTTTAAAACCCAACTCACAACAATGGACAGGTCATCTAAGCAAAGATCAACAAAGAAACAAAAGGTTTGAATGACACATTGGACCAGATGGACTTCTTATATATATATATATATATATATATATATATATATATATATATATATAGAGAGAGAGAGAGAGAGAGAGAGAGAGAGAGAGAGAGAGAGAGAGAACATACCACCCTAAAACAACAGAATACTCATTCTTCTCAAGTGCACATGGAACTTTCTCCAGAATAGAACACATACTGGGTCACAAATCAGGTCTCAACTGATACCAAAAGATTGAGATTATTCCCTCCATGTTTTCAGACCACAGTGCTTTGAATCTGGAACTCAATTACAAGAAGAAATTTGGAAGGAACTCAAACTCTTGGAGGTTAAAGAGCATCCTGCTAAAGAATGAATGAGTCAAACAGGAAAATAAAGATGAACTTAAGGCATTCATGCAAACTAATGAAAATGAAAACACATCTGTTCAAAACCTATGGGGTACTGCAAAGCTGGTCCTAAGAGGGAAGTCCATAGCAATCCAAGCCTCGCTCAAAAATTTTAAAACAATTTCCATTTCTATATGCATTTATTATATATTTATTGTTTTTTAAGTTCAATTAGCCATCATCAGTTTTTGATGCAGTGTTCAATGATTCATTAGTTGTGTATGAAACCCTGTGCTCATCACATCACGTGTACTCCTTAATACCCATCACCGGGTTACCCCATTCCCCACACACCACCTTCTGCAACCCTCAGTTTGTTTCCTGGAGTCCAGGGTCTCTCATGGTTTGTCTCCCTCTCCGATTTCTTCCCATTCAGTTTTCCCTTCCTTCTCCTATGTTCCTCTGCATTTTCCTTATATTCCACATATGAGTGAAACCATATAATTGTCTTTCTCTGATTGACTTATTTCACTTAGCATAATCCCTTCCAGTTCCATCTATGTTGCTGCAAATGGTATGTATTCATCCTTTCTGATGGCTAAGTCATATGCCATTGTATATATGAACCACGTCTTATTTATCCATTCATCTGTTGAAGGACATCTTGGTTCATATATACAATGGAATATTACTCAGCTATTTGCAGTTTTGAAAGTTTTAAGGAGATGTGATTGATGGGGCGCCTGGGTGGCTCAGTTGGTTAAGCGACTGCCTTTGGCTCAGGTCATGATCCTGGAGTCCTGGGATCAAGTCCCGCATCGGGCTCCCTGCTCGACGAGGAGTCTGCTTCTCCCTTTGCCCCTCCCCCCTCTCATGTGCTCTCTCTCTCTCTCTCATTCTCTCTCTCTTTCAAATAAATAAATCTTTAAAAAAAAAAAAAAGGAGATGCGATTGACTAAAACACCATAGCAAACCAAGAGAAAGAGTATAGGAAATTCAACACAAAGATCAAGGAACAGAACTTCCAGATTTATGCCTGGGATGAAAATATAACAGAAGCAGGCCCCTTTGAATACAGCAAAATTATTGATTTTAAATATATGGAAAACATATTATGTAAAAAGGGAACATAGATGAGACTTCTAGAAGAACAGATTTTTGAAAACACACAAATGAGGAGATGGAAGTTAATGCCAACTTCAGGAAAAATGAAAGGCAGTACATGACAGAATGCACCACTGAGTTAGTTTTAAAGGACTTTTGCATTGTCAAGTTGACACAATAACTTAAAGTCGATTTGACCCTGAAATTCAATATGACTCTATTAACATTGTGAAGAAAGGAGATGAGAAGAGCACAGTGTGGGATAACTAAGTAATAATCTTTCATGCTCGAAAGATCATCCTGGAAACTGATAAATAATGAAACAAGAGATTACATAATAAAGAATACAGAAACATCAGAGGAAAAAAGCCAGAAATGTTGAGTGATTAATTCCAGAATTTGGGCAGAAATGAGGTGTAAAATTCCAAATTTGGAAGTATTTTTTAATTTTGTTTTACTTTTTAAAAATGTTGATTTAAAGATAAAGGAACTAGGGGTGCCTTGGTGGCTCAGTCAGTTACGTGTCCAATTCTTGGTTTTGGCTCAGGTCGTGACCTCAGGGTCCTGAGATTAAGCCCTGAATTGGACTCCAAGGTGAGCGTGGAGCCTGCTTATGACTCTTTCTCTCTCTCTCTTTCTGCCCCTACCCCTCTGCTTTTGCTCACTCTCTCTCAAAAAAAATAGAAGAAAAAAATTTAAAAAATATTAAAAATAATAAAGAAAAGGGAAATGAAATTAAAATCCTTTCCATATTATTAGGATTTCCGAGATGATTATGGATCCTGGGACCACCATATAGTAGATGTATGTAAACCTTAATTGTAGGCATAGTAATTGAGAATTATCATTTTTTAAAAATTAATTTATAAAATGATAATAAATATCTAGTAGGCTCATAATTTATAATTGGTAATTCAGTTTTTACAACACCACCAAATTAATTCACCATATTCGACTAGCTATTACTGTAGAAAAGCTATTGATAATTTTTGTTTCTTTCATAGATTGCTTTTACTTTTTTATTAAGTTTATATTTTGGTAACTTTTAAAATTAATTTTTTCTGTGTCTTTCTGAATATTTTCTCAGGAATACTTTATCAAAAAGAATCACTAGGCCAGTGAATTCGGACATATTTAGCTTTCTGTTTGCTTGCCCCTTTTTAACACTAGGAAGTTTTATCAAGTCCTTTGACAAAAACAGGTATCTAATTTGAATTCACACTTTTGACTAATGAGGTTGGAGTATTTCCATCTACTTTCTGACGCTATTTGAAACTTGTGGAAAATTATGTTTAGTTTTTTGACAACTTTTTAATTGAAATTTGTATTAAAAACTTGATTTCATTGGTTATTTCCCCAATTTTGCTAAATTCTTTTTTCAATTTACAAATTTTTACTCCATTGATTTCTCATGTTTTTGTAGACAGTATACTCTGTAGTAGAGGCCTGAGCCAAGCTTTTAGTGTTTAGTTACTTTTCTTTCTTTCTTTCTTTCTTTCTTTCTTTCTTTCTTTCTTTCTTTCTTTCTTT
>NW_027397143.1:975596-983994 GCF_003265705.2 Callorhinus ursinus | reverse complement strand
CTTTCTTTCTTTCTTTCTTTCTTTCTTTCTTTCTTTCTTTCTTTCTCCCTCTCTCTGTTTTCTTTCTCCCTCTCTCTGTTTTCTTTCTCTCTTTCTCTTTTTTGGGGGGCAAAGTATATATATTTATCTTCCTGCTCAATAGCATGTCTTTCATTAAAATAAATGTTTATTATCTTTGTTAAGATGCACTGATACCTCTTTTCCACACTGATATTTTTAACTTAAATAGCATCTTTTATGCTTATTTCTATTAACCCATCAGCTGACAACTGCATGTATCCTCAATCAGATCAATATTCATACAAATCCAGAATTTTCATATTAGAAGCACTGAAGCACACTTATTTGAAACATAAGGACTTTTGTTAAAGCAAAAATAATTTAAACACTTTGCCAAAGGTCCTGCAATAGGATGGGTACAGCAGGGCCCTGGGATCCTAGAAATCTAAATCATGTCCTGACAGCAGTGAGCAGAGAGCATCCTCCATAGGGCCACAGAACATTTTTTCCCCCTAGGTTCAGTTTTAGAAGAAGGGCCATGTCAAACTAAACAGAATCAATGAAAAGAATATTAGTTTAGTGGGTTTTAGTTTAAGATAGTGATATAGTAGGATGCTAAAGTGATTCCTCTCATAGAAACAATTAGTCTACAGATACATATGGAAGAATATTCCCTGGGAAAAAATAACTCAGCAACTCCTACACATCAAGTGAGTGAGGAAAAAATCCCACACGGAAGTAAAGAGGGGAGGCTGATACATAATCTCACCATAAACCCCACCCCCAGCACAGTAAGTCATAATTGGGAGGGAACTCACAATGCTGAGCTTTTGCCTAATGAGCAAAGGATTTGAAGCCCACATCTGGCAACCCAACTATTAAGACCTATACTTGAGAGATAAGCCCTCAAATCATCTAGCTTTGGAAGCCAATGGAGTTTGCATCCACAAGACCCACTGCCTATAACAAACTGAGAAATAGTTCTTAAAGGGTTAACAAGGATGCACCTACCCCATAGTTAAGACTGAAAGGAAAATATATTCCATAAATGGAAATCAAAAGAATTTTGGAGGAGGTGTTTCAATGGTATCCAAAGAAAAACAAAAACAAAACAAACGAAAAGATTAAGACAATGCTGTAATAAGAGACAAATAGGTCATTATATAATGATTAATGGGTCAATGTAACGAAAATATAATATTTGTAAATATTTATGCACCTAATATAGGGCTATCTAATATATACAGGAAATATTAACAGGCCTAATGGAAGAAATATACAATACAGTAACAGTAGGGGACATCAATACCCCAAATTCATCAATGGATACACCATCCAAACAGAAAATCAATAAGGAACCATTAGCTTTAAATGACACTTTAGTCTAGAAGGACTTAACAGACATATACAGAGCATTTCCTGCAAAAGTAACAGAATGCACAGTCTTCTTGGGTGCACATGGGAAATTCTCTAAAATGGATCATATGTTAGGCCACAAAACAATTCTTAATAAATTTAAGATTTGAATCTTATCAAGCATCTTTTCAAACTACAATGGTATGAAAATCATAGTCATTTACAAGAAGAAAAAAAGAAAATTTAAGAATATGTGGAGATTAAACAACATATTACTGAAAAAACAGTGGTTCAAGGGGAAATCAAAAGAGAAATTAAAAGAAAAATACTGTGAGGCAAATGAAAATGAAAATACATCATACCAAATCATAGGGGATGCAGCAAGAGCAGTTCTAAGAGGAATGATTGGCTTCTGTTAACCATATTTTATTGTAGGAGCTGTTACAATGCTATATAAATCTTAAAAAGTCCTTTTTATGCAAATGACATTTTAATTTAATGTACCAAATTGTTTATCTCGTTTTTTATAATATGATTTAAACAGATCCTTTGTAAGATGACATTATCTAACATTTACTTAAGGAATGGACAACCTATATCATAAAAAGAGACTTTGTAATTAAATCACATTATATGGCAGATTCCAAGTACCATTATATGTTACTTTTTAAAGATTTTATTTATTTATTTGAGATAGCGAGAGACAGCACAGCGGGGAGGGGGAGAGAATCCCAGATAGACTCCACGCTGAGTGCAGAGCCTGGGGTGGGGATCGATCTTGTGACCCTGAGGTCATGACCTGAGTTGAAATTAAGAGTCAGACACTTAGCTGACTGAGCCACCCAGGTGCCCCCCCTGCCTCATTTTATGTTACTTTTAAAATCTGGAACAATGAAACTGAGGGTTCAGTCATGAGAAGATGTTTGAAAAACAATTGAAATACACAGTGCAGTGGCTATAAGTCTTATCATTTAATCAATCTTATGCATTCTGGAAGAAAGACAGACTTCTACCCGTACACCACCTGCACTTTATTTTGCACAGACATTTCACTATTAGTGTAATTTAAGGGGCAAATCTCTTTCTGAATATAGATTTCTCTTTGGATCAAATAATTGTTCATAGCAGTAAGTGCCTAATCAAAAATTCTGGAAAAACCTCAAAAATCCTTAATTTACACTCAAGGAACTAGAAAAGAAGCCCAGAGGGTGTAGTAAGAAGGAAATGACAAAGATCAAAACAGAAATTAATACATTAGAAACTAAAAAACAATAGAAAAGATCAGTAAAACTAAGATGTGATTCTTTGAAAACAAAATCAATGTTGACAAATCTTTAGCTGGTCTCACTTAAAAAAATCGAGAGGATTCAAATGAATAAAATCAGAAATGAAGAGGTAGAAGTTACAACTGTTGCCACAGAGATACAAAGGATAACGATAGCTACTGTGAACAATTATGTCAAGAAATTGGACAATATGGAACAAAGGGGCAAAGTTTTAGAAACATGCAATCCACTGAGACAATAAAGAAATAGAAAATCTGAAAACACGGTTTAACAGTAAGGAGATTAAATTAGTAATAAATAAAACTTTCAACAAACAAAAGTGCAGGACCTGATGTCTTCACTGGTGAATTCTTCCAAAAATTAAAGAAGAATTGATAGCAATATTTCTCAAACTACTCCAAAAAATAAAAAAAAAAAGTTGGAGATACTTCTAAACTCATTTTATGATAACATTAGCATTATACCAAGAGCAGACAGAGTTGTCAAGAAAGAAAAGAAAATTAGAGGCCAATATCCCTGATAAACACATAGATGTAAAAATCCTCAAAAAATTATCAAAATAAATTGAACAATTCCTAAAAATGATTATACATCATGATCAAGTTGGTTTTATTTCAGGTATTCAATGATGGCTCAACATTGACAAATCAAACAAGATAATACACCATGTTAATGAATTAATGATAAAAATCATATAAAAATCTTATTGGATGGGAAAAAAACACATTAAGCAAAAGTCAACATTCATTCACAATAGAAAATCTCAACAAAACATGTATAGAGGTAATATACCTCAACATCATAAAGTCCATTCATTAAAGCCCCACACTAACATTATACTTAAGGATGAAAAGCTATAAACATTTCCTCTAAGGCAGGAACATGACAATATTACCCACTCTTGCCACTTTTATTCAACATTTCATTCAAAGTTCTAGTCAAGGAACTGAGCATGGAAAGAAAGAATAAAAAGCATCCATATTAGAAAAGATGATGCAAAACTGTCACTATTTTCAGATGACATGATATTATATATAGAAAACCTTCAAGATGCCACCAAGAAACTACTGGAACTAATGCATAAACAGTATATTTTCGGGACACAAAATTTTCTGCAAAAGACTGGTCCTGTTTATATACTGATAATGAACCCTCAGAAGAAAAACAAGCAAATAATAAAAAAAAAAAACAATTCTATTTACAATTGCATCAAAAAGAGTAATACCTAGGGACAATTTTACAAAGAGGTAAAAGACCTGTACTTCAACTATTACAAAATGATAAATGGAATTGAACACACAAACGAAGGGAAAGATATACTATGCTCATGGATTAGAATAATTAATATTCTTAAAATATCCATACTACTGAAAACAATCCACAGAGTCAATGCAATCTCTATCAAAATTTCAGTGGTATTTTTCACAGACTTAGAAAAATAATCCTAAAATTTGTATGGAACCGCAAAAGACCCTGAATAGCCAAAGTCATCACAAGCAAAAAGAACAAACCTGAGATATTATCTTTCCCAATTTCAAATTTTATTACAAAGCTATATTAATTTTAAAAGTATGATATTGGCACGTAAACAGATACAAAGTCAATGGAATAGAAGAGAGAACCCAGATATAAACGCAGACATACACATTCAAGAAATTCACAACAAAGGAGCCAAGAATATACAACAGGGGGAGGACAACATCTTCAATGAATGGTGCTTGGAAAACTGAACACCCACAATAAAGAATGAATGTGAATCACTATCTTACACCATACCCAAAAATTTACTCAAAAAAGGCTTAAAGACTTGAATGTAAGAGCTGAAACCATAAAACTGCAGAAGAAAACACAGTCATAAGCTCCTTGACATTGGACTTGGAAATTATTATTTTTTTCATTTGACATCAAAAACAAGATGACAAAAGCAAATATAAGTAAGTGGAGCTGTATTAAACTAAAAAGCTTCTGTACAAAACAAGAAATACCTAAAAAAAGAAAAAGTATTGTATCAAATAGGAGACAACTTTTCAAATTGTTTACCTGTTAAGGGGTTAATAACCACCATATATAGAAAAAACGCATACAATTCAATGCCAAAAAGATCCAATTAAAAAATGGGCAGAAGATGAATAGATATTTTTCCACAGAAGACATAGGTGGTCAACAGGTACATAAAATATGGTCATCATTGTTAATTAGCAGGGAAATGTAAATCAAAACCACGAGACATTACCTCACACCTGTTAAAATAGCCATAATAAAAAAGGAAGAAAGAAATAACAAGTGTTGATGAGGATGAGAAGAAAAGGTCACCCTTGCACACTATTGGTGGGAATATAAATTGCTTGTAGCCATTATGAAAAACAATATTATTTCCACCAAAAAAAAATACTCTATGATCCAGCAATTCTACTTATGTGTATTTATCCTAAGAAAATTAAAACACTAACCAAAATGATACATCCAACTTCCATGCATGCTCCCATGTTTGTTGCAGCATTATTTACAATATCTAAGGCATAAGAAACCCAGGTGTCTATTGATAGATAAATGTGTAAGGAAAATGTGTTATATAAATACAGTGGAATATTATTCAGTCATAAAAGAAATCTTCCTGCTTGTGACAACATGGATGGAACTCAAGAGCATTATGCTCAGTGAAATAAATGAGAAACAAATAGCATATGATGTCACTTATGTATGAAATCTAAAACAAGCAAAAAACTTAAGAATTCTTAAATATAGAGAACAAATTGGTGGTTGCTAGAGGTGGGATGGGGTGGTGGCTGAAATGAGTGACTATGATCAAAAGAAAACACTTCCAGTTATAACACATAAATAAGTAAATAATTTCTGGGGATATAATATACAACATGGAGATCATAGTTAATAATAATGTGTTATGTTTGAAAGTTTTCATCAAAAGAATAACTTGTAATTACTGGTGATGGATATTAACTAAACTTGTGGTAGTCACTTTGCAATATATATATCTATATATCTATATATATCTATGCCAAAATATTGTGTTGTACATCTGAAACTTATATAATGATATGTCAATTATTCTCAATTAAAGACAGTAATTTATAGCATCTTCATATTGTTTACAAATCATTTTGCCTAATTGAATTATTTTATCATCATGAAGATTTTGAGAAATTAGGGGTCATGTACTTTAGAAGAAGATGGCTGAGTTCCAGACATTTTTGGATATTACATAAACACAAATCAAAATGAAAATATAAAAGGAAACATATTCAGAAAGGTAGAGATAGAATAACAGATAAAATGAGAACAGTCCTCATGTTTTCTGGTACAGGAAATGGGAAAAGTGCTGAAGCCCTGGGAACACTGTGGAATAAAATGATTACTGAGCTAGGCTCCAGTGTAAAGGCAAGCATGGCTGTTTCTCCTTCGCACTCACCTGCAACTCTCCAGGGAAGGGGGAATGATAGCTGAAGGGACCTGATGCCCAAGCACAAGGGCTGTACTCCAGTCTACGTTCTCAGGGATGGAGGGTGAGACCTTTCTCTCCTGACACCCATGGACCACAGTCCTGTGGTCTGGTTCACTCACATTCAAACCTCTCCAGAAACACTATTAAAATGATTGTTCAGTAGAAATTGGCTCACCAGTTTTCAGCTCCTGGCATCTCAAGAATGAAGATAGGGAGCAAGTGGACTATGCAAACTGACCTATTCTTTTATGTAATAAATTTCCAAATAAAAAAGAAAGAAACATAAAGCACAGTTACTGATCATAGGATGAAGCAAATATCTCATATAAGAAAGAACACTGTTACAAAACTCTTTCCAATTCAGGGTTTCATTTTCTTTCCTAATTATGTTAAGAATTGTAACTAATTAAGATTTGCTGACAAAGTGATGGTGATTTCCCCATGGATGACTTATTGTCCTGAAAACAGGACATTTATTCACATGGATAGCATTTTGTCCTAAGAGAGGATTGGAGGAATAGTAATTATTGGATAAATGCATTTTTTAGCATCATTCTCTATTAAACTCTTCCTGGAACAAATAGTTAAAGTATGTTGACACACACTACCTTTGATCTTAGCTCAGGTAGTTAAGATCTGGGACTTCAGGGTGTCTCAGTTCTCACAGGCTATTGGCCTAAAAGATTTTATGAAAAAACAAAAGGAGAGATAACTATGAAAATGAGAAGGAAGTATTTTCTTTTTTCTGATGGACAGTTGATGTAACCCTTAAGAAAGGTGATTTTTTATTTTTTATTTATTTTTTATTTTAAAAAAATTTTTTATTGTTATGTTAATCACCATATATTACATCATTTGTTTTGGTGTAGTGTTCCATGATTCATTGTTTGTTCATAACACCCAGTGCTCCATGCAGAATGTGCCCTCTTTAATACCCATCACCAGGCTAACCCATTCCCCTACCCTCCTCCCCTCTAGAAACCTCAGTTTGTTTTTCAGAGTCCATCATCTCTCCTGGTTCGTCTCCCCCTCTGACTTACTCCCCTTCATTCTTTCTCTCCTGCTATCTTCTTCTTTTTCTTTTTTCTTAAAATATGTTGCGTTATTTGTTTCAGAAGTACAGATCTGTGATTCAACAGTCTTACACAATTCACAGCGCTCACCGTAGCACATACCCTCCCCAATGTCTATCACCCAGCCACCCCATCCCTCCCACCCCCGACCACTCCAGCAACCCTCAGTTTGTTTCCTGAGATTAAGAATTCCTCATATCAGTGAGATCACATGATACATGTCTTTCTCTGATTGACTTATTTCACTCAGCATAACACCCTCCAGTTCCATCCATGTCGTTGCAAATGGCAAGATCTCATTCCTTTTGATGGCTGCATAATATTCCATTGTGTATATATACCACATCTTCTTTATCCATTCATCTGTTGATGGACATCTTGGCTCTTTCCACAGTTTGGCTATTGTGGACATTGCTGCTATAAACATTGGGGAGCACGTACCCCTTCGGGTCCCTACATTTGTATCTTTGGGGTAAATACCCAGTACTGCAATTGCTGGATCGAACGGTAGCTCTAATTTCAACTGTTTGAGGAACCTCCATACTGTTTTCCAGAGGGGTTGCACCAGCTTGCATTCCCACCAACAGTGTAGGAGGGTTCCCCTTTCTCCACATCCCCGCCAACATCTGTCGTTCCCTGACTTGTTAATTTTAGCCATTCTGACGGGTGTGAGGTGGTATCTCATTGAGGTTTTGATTTGGATTTCCCTGATGCCGAGCACTTTTGCATGTGCCTGTTGGCCATTTGGATGTCTTCTTTGGAAAAATGTCTGTTCATGTCTTCTGCCCATTTCGTGATTGGATTATTTGTTCTTTGGGTGTTGAGTTTGATAAGTTCTTTATAGATTTTGGATACTAGCCCTTTATCTGATATGTCATTTGCAAATATTTTCTCCCATTCTGTCGGTTGTCTTTTGGTTTTGTGGACTGTTTCTTTGGCTGTGCAAAAGCTTTTGATCTTGATGAAATCCCAGTAGTTCATTTTTGCCCTGGCTTCCCGGGCCTTTGGTGATGTTTCTAGGAAGAAGTTGCTGCGGCTGAGGTCGAAGAGGTTGCTACCTGTGTTCTCCTTTAGGATTTTGATGGACTCCTGTCTCACGTTTAGGTCTCTCAACCATTTGGAGTCTATTTTTGTGTGTGGTGTAAGGAAATGGTCCAGTTTCATTCTTCTGCATGTGGCTGTCCAATTTTCCCAACACCATTTGTTGAAGAGACTGTCTTTTT
>NW_027397143.1:924902-960596 GCF_003265705.2 Callorhinus ursinus | reverse complement strand
TCTGATTGACTTATTTCACTCAGCATAACACCCTCCAGTTCCATCCATGTCGTTGCAAATGGCAAGATCTCATTCCTTTTGATGGCTGCATAATATTCCATTGTGTATATATACCACATCTTCTTTATCCATTCATCTGTTGATGGACATCTTGGCTCTTTCCACAGTTTGGCTATTGTGGACATTGCTGCTATAAACATTGGGGAGCACGTACCCCTTCGGGTCCCTACATTTGTATCTTTGGGGTAAATACCCAGTACTGCAATTGCTGGATCGAACGGTAGCTCTAATTTCAACTGTTTGAGGAACCTCCATACTGTTTTCCAGAGGGGCTGCACCAGCTTGCATTCCCACCAACAGTGTAGGAGGGTTCCCCTTTCTCCACATCCCCGCCAACATCTGTCGTTCCCTGACTTGTTAATTTTAGCCATTCTGACGGGTGTGAGGTGGTATCTCATTGAGGTTTTGATTTGGATTTCCCTGATGCCGAGCACTTTTGCATGTGCCTGTTGGCCATTTGGATGTCTTCTTTGGAAAAATGTCTGTTCATGTCTTCTGCCCATTTCGTGATTGGATTATTTGTTCTTTGGGTGTTGAGTTTGATAAGTTCTTTATAGATTTTGGATACTAGCCCTTTATCTGATATGTCATTTGCAAATATTTTCTCCCATTCTGTCGGTTGTCTTTTGGTTTTGTGGACTGTTTCTTTGGCTGTGCAAAAGCTTTTGATCTTGATGAAATCCCAGTAGTTCATTTTTGCCCTGGCTTCCCGGGCCTTTGGTGATGTTTCTAGGAAGAAGTTGCTGCGGCTGAGGTCGAAGAGGTTGCTACCTGTGTTCTCCTTTAGGATTTTGATGGACTCCTGTCTCACGTTTAGGTCTCTCAACCATTTGGAGTCTATTTTTGTGTGTGGTGTAAGGAAATGGTCCAGTTTCATTCTTCTGCATGTGGCTGTCCAATTTTCCCAACACCATTTGTTGAAGAGACTGTGTTTTTGCCATTGGACATTCTTCCCTGCTTTGTCAAAAATAAGTTGACCATAGAGTTGAGGATCTATCTCTGGGCTCTCGATTCTGTTCCATTGATCTATGTGTCTGTTTTTGTGCCAGTACCATACTGTCTTGATGATGACAGCTTTGTAATAGAGCTGGAAGTCCGGAATTGTGATGCCGCCAGCTTTGCTTTTCTTTTTCAATATTCCTCTGGCTATTCGGGGTCTCTTCTGGTTCCATACAAATTTTAGGATTATTTGTTCCATTTCTTTGAAAAAAGTGGATGGTATTTTGATGGGGATTGCATTGAATGTGTAGATTGCTCTAGGTAGCATTGACATCTTCACAATGTTGGTTCTCCCAATCCATGAGCATGGAACGTTTTTCCATTTCTTTGTGTCTTCTTCAATTTCTTTCATGAGTATTTTATAGTTTTCTGAGTACAGATCCTTTGCCTCTTTGGTTAAATTTATTCCTAGGTGTCTTATGGTTTTGGGTGCAATTGTGAATGGGATCGACTCCTTGATTTGTCTCTCTTCTGTCTTGTTGTTGGTGTATAGGAATGCCACTGATTTCTGTGCATTGATTTTATATCCTGCTACTTGACTGAATTTCTGTATGAGTTCTAGCAGTTTCGGGGTGGAGTCTTTCGGGTTTTCCACATAAAGTATCATAACATCTGCAAAGAGTGAGAGTTTGACTTCCTCTTTGCTGATTTGGATACCTTTGATTTCTTTTTGTTGTCTGATTGCTGTGGATAGGACTTCTAATACTATGTTGAATAGCAGTGGTGAGAGTGGACATCCCTGCCGCGTTCCTGACCTTAGGGGAAAAGATCTCAGCTTTTCCCCATTGAGAATGATATTCGCTGTAGGTTTTTCGTAGATGGCTTTTATGATATTGACGTATGTACCCTCTATCCCTATACTCTGAAGAGTTTTGATCAAGAAAGGATGCTGTACTTTGTCAAATGCTTTTTCTGCATCTATTGAGAGGATCATATGATTCTTGTTCTTTCTTTTGTTAGTGTATTGTATCACGTTGATTGATTTGCGGATGTTGAACCAGCCTTGCAGCCCAGGGATAAATCCCACTTGGTCGTGGTGAATAATCCTTTTAATGTACTGTTGGATCCTATTGGCTAGTGTTTTGGTGAGAATGTTGGCATCCATGTTCATCAAGGATATTGGTCTGTAATTCTCTTTTTTGATGGGATCTTTGTCTGGTTTTGGGATCAAGGTAATGGTGGCCTCATAAAATGAGATTGGAAGTTTTCCTTCCATTTCTATTTTTTGGAACAGTTTCAGGAGAATAGGTATTAATTCTTCTTTAAATGTCTGATAGAATTCCCCTGGGAAGCCATCTGGCCCTGGGCTTTTGTTTCTTGGGAGATTTTTGATGACTGCTTCAATTTCCTTAGTGGTTATAGGTCTGTTCAGGTTTTCTATTTCTCCCTGGTTCAGTTTTGGTAGTGGATACATCTCTAGGAATGCACCCATTTCTTCCAGGTTATCTAATTTGCTGGCATAGGGTTGCTCATAATATGTTCTTATAATTGTTTGTATTTCTTTGGTGTTGGTTGTGATCTCTGCTCTTTCATTCATGATTTTGTTGATTTGGGTCATTTCTCTTTTCTTTTTGATCAGTCTGGCCAGGGGTTTATCAATCTTGTTAATTCTTTCAAAGAACCAGCTCCTAGTTTCGTTGATCTGTTCTACTGTTCTTTTGCCTTCTATTTCATTGATTTCTGCTCTGATCTTTATTATTTCTCTTCTCCCGTTGGGTTTAGGCTTTATTTGCTGTTCTTTCTCCAGCTCCTTTAGGTGTAGGGTTAGGTTGTGTATTTGAGACCTTTCTTGTTTCTTGAGAAAGGCTTGTATTGTTATATACTTTCCTCTCAGGACTGCCTTTGCTGTATCCCAAAGATTTTGAACTGTTCTGTTTTCATTTTCATTGGTTTCCATGAATTTTTTTAATTCTTCTTTAATTTCCTGGTTGACCCATTCATTCCTTAGTAGGATGCTCTTTAGCCTCCATGTATTTGAGTTCTTTCCGACTTTCCTCTTGTGATTGCATTCTAGTTTCAAAGCATTGTGGTCTGAAAATATGAAGGGAATGATCCCAATATTGGTACCGGTTGAGACCTGATTTGTGACCTAGGATGTGATCAATTCTGGAGAATGTTCCATGGGCACTAGAGAAGAATGTGTATTCCGTTGCTTTGGGATGGAATGTTCTGAATATGTCTGTGAAGTCCATTTGGTCCAGTGTATCATTTAAAGTCTTTATTTCCTTGTTGATCTTTTGCTTAGATGATCTGTCCATTTCAGTCAGGGGGTGTTAAAGTCCCCCACTATTATTGTATTGTTGTCAATGTGTTTCTTTGCTTTTGTTATTAATTGGGTTATAAAATCGGCTGCTCCCGTGTTAGGGGCATAGATATTTACAATTGTTAGATCTTCTTGTTGGATAGACCCTTTAAGTAGGATATAGTGTCCTTCCTCATCTCTTATTACAGTCTTTGTTTTAAAATCTAGTTTGTCTGATATAAGGATTGCCACCCCAGCTTTCTTTTGGTGTCCATTAGCATGGTAAATGGTTTTCCACCCCCTCACTTTCAATCCAGGGGTGTCTTTGGGTCTAAAATGAGTCTCTTGCAGACAGCATATGGATGGGTCTTGTTTTTTAATCTAATCTGATAGCCTGTGTCTTTCAATTGGGGCATTTAGCCCATTTACATTCAGGGTAACTATTGAAAGGTATGAATTTAGTGCCATTGTATTGCCTGTAAGGTGAGTGTTACGGTATGTTGTCTGTGTTCCTTTCTGATCTTTGCTGCTTTTAGGCTCTCTCTTTGCTTAGAGGACCCCTTTCAATATTTCTTGGAGGGCTGGTTTTGTGTTTGCAAATTCCTTTAGTTTTTGTTTGTTCTGGAAGCTTTTTACCTCTCCTTCTATTTTCAATGACAGCCTAGCTGGATATAGTATTCTTGGCTGCATATTTTTCTCGTTTAGTGCTCTGAAGATATCTTGCCAGTCCTTTCTGGCCTGCCAGGTCTCTGTGGATAGGTCTGTTGCTAATCTAATATTTTTACCATTGTAGGTTACATATCTCTTCTCCTGAGCTGCTTTCAGGATTTTCTCTTTGTCTCTGAGACTCGTAAGTTTTACTATTAGATGTCGGGGTGTTGACCTATTTTTATTGATTTTGAGAGTGGTTCTCTGTGCCTCCTGGATTTTGATTCCTGTTTCCTTCCCCAAATTAGTGACGTTGTCTTCTTTAATTTGCTCCAATATACCTTCTGCCCCTCTCTCTCTTTCTTCTTCTTCTGGGATCCCAATTATTCTAATCTTGTTTCATCTTATGGTATCGCTTATTTCTCAAATTCTGCCCTCATGATCCCATAGTTGTTTATCTCTCTTCTTCTCAGGTTCTTTATTTTCCATCCTTTGGTCTCCTATATCACTAATTCTCTCTTCTGCCTCATTTATCCTAGCAGTTAGAGCCCCCATTTTTTTTTATTGCACCTCATTAATAGCCTTTTTGTTTTTGATTTGGTTGGTTTTAGTTCTTTTATTTCTCCAGAAAGGTTTCTCTAATAACTTCCATGCTTTTTTCAAGCCTAGCTAGTATCTTTAGAATCGTCATTCTGAGCTCTCTTTCTGACTTCTTACTAATATCTGTATTGATGAGGTCCCTGGCAGTTCGTACTGCCTCTTGTTCTTTTTGTTGAGGTGATTTTTTCCATCTTGTTATTTTGGCATGAGGAAAATAGATGAATGAGAGAATAAAATACTAACAGGGTAACAATGTCCCCAGAAAATATACACTAAACAAATCAGGAAAGACCTGAAGCCAGGGAAAAAGAAAGGGAAAGAATGAAAACTGAAAAGGGGAAAAAAAAGAGAAAAAGATAAAAATAAACAAAAACAAAACAAAAAAAACAGAATATGATCAAATATGATCAGGCTGGTGCTTAGATCAGTGCCACACCCTAGATTTTGGGTATATTTTTGTCTGTTAGAAGAAAGTGCCTCCCAAAATTTTAAAGAATGAAAAACATATATGGTCAAAAATAAGGGTTAATACAATGAAGGGATGGAATATGACTGTAAAGGTGAAAATTATAAAAGATTTTATAAAAGGAATTGATTAGAAGTTGTTTGAAATAAGAAAGAAGAGGATTTTTTTAAAAAAAGGGAGAGAATGTGATCAGGCAGAGACTAGCACAAAGCCATACACTAGAGATTTAATGTATATTTTGATCTGTTAGAAGAAACTGTATCTTAAAATTTTAATGAGAGGACCACATATATATATATATATATATATATATATACATATGTGTATATACATATATATATACATACATATATATGTAGGACATAGTGTCCTTCATCATCTCTTATTACAGTCTTTGGTTTAAAATCTAATTTGTTTGATATAAAGATTGCCACCCCAGCTTTCTTTTGGTGTCCATTAGCATGGTAAATGATTTTCCACCCCTTCATTTTCAATCTGGGAGATATATATATATCAAAAATAAGGGTAACTACTATGAATGGATATAATGACTCTAAAAGTGAAAAATATAAAATATTTAAAAAAGGGGATTGATAAGATATTGGTTGAGAAAGGGAAAAGAAAAATTAAAAAAAACCCAAAGAGTTAAAAAAATTAACTTTGAAAGTCTAAAGAATGATGGTAAAAAAGCCATGAATTCTACATGCAGTATTCCCCTAGCGCTGGAGTTCTGCCATTCTCATCGATTGGTAAACTTGGTCTTGCTTGCTGTTCTTGCTGATCTTCTGGGGGTGGGGCCTGTTGCAATGGTTACCAAATGTCTTTGCCGGAGCGGAAATGCCCTGCCCTTTCTGGGTCCAGGCTAAGTAATCTGCTTGGGTTTGCTCTTGGGAGCTTTCTTTCCCTGCAAGCTTTCCCTACAGCTTTGGGGGATGAGAGTGAAAATGGCAGTCTTCCAATCTCCACCCCTGAGGAGCTGAGAATTCAGGGCCCCACTCCTCAGTTCGCCCCCAGAGATAAGCAGTCAATCACTCCTCTCTCCCATGGTCTCCGGCTGCACTCCATGCTCACCCAGCCTTTGACTGAGCATTTCTATCTCTGGCACATGACCCTGTGTGGAGTCTCCAAACCCAGCAGATCCCTGCAGTGCACTCCTGCACCTCTTCTCCTGGTGGAGGAAGGTGAGTCTCCCTGGATCTGCTGCTTGTTGGGTCCCTGCTGGAAGAGCAGTGGCCTGACTGTGCAGTGGATCACGGTTTATGGCAACCCTGAGCTGAGCACAGACTCCTCACCTCGTCTCTGCAGCCAGCTTTCCTGCTCTGATACCTGGGAGCTCTGCCACACTCAGGCACCCCCAGTCTTTCTGTGACCCCGAGGGTTCTGAGACCACTCTGTCCCGCGAGGGTTCCACCTCCTGCTTAGCCACTGCAGCGACGTCCCTCAGTGGAACCGACTTCTAACAGTTCCGATTTTGTGCTCATCTGCCCTATCAGTTGCCAGAAGTGGCCAAGAGAGGCCCCCTCCCCCGCCATTTATCCTCCTGAATATCACCTCGGATTCACTTCTCCACACGTCCTACCTTCCAGGAAGTGGTCAGTTTTCTATTCAGAGAGTTGTTGCTATTCCTTTCTTTGATCTGCTGTTCAGTTCATAGGTATTCAGAATGGTTTGATCCCTATCCAGCTGAATTTCTGGGACCAGACGAAATCCAGGTCTCACACCTCTGCCATCTTGCTTCCTACCCTTGAATAATAACTTTTTGATTTGTTTTTGTTTTAATCCCCCTGTTTGCAGATGGCAAAAATACTTTGCTGTGGTAATACTTAAGGGGAAGATTAGCATAGTGATCATGATGGCAGATAATTCTCAGGAAGGAGAAAATTATTTAGAACAGAAGAGAGGTACAATAGAATTCATTGTAGTGATATTTGTATATATCTTAATCATGTTTACAAGTAGTCTTTTGATACACTAAAAAATACAGTTAAAAAAATAAAAGAACTATCAGTGTTGGTGAAAACCTTTGCCATGACTCCAGCTAAAGGYGATACATAAAGAGGAACAATTTAGGTATTGGAGATACTTTGGTGGTATGATATTCTCCCAAACTTAATGTTTGGGAACACCTTTAATACACAATCACATGAGCTGGGTGGGTGGGCTTACTCATTATTGTTGCAGTATTCAGCAGCTGTCCAGGAATATTCTGGATGAAATGACAACTAAGTCTTGAGATCATTGCTCTTGCTTTTAATCTAGTCCTCACAGCTCTACAAAAATTAAAAGCTGCTGTAATATGGAACTCTTTGGAACTTCCCAGAGAAAAGGAAAGGGAGTATAACAACACCTCTCAGTTTAACCAACTGTGAGGCAGTTGCTTAACCAACTGAGCCACCCAGGCACCCCGCTTAGTATGAATTCTGAATGAAAAGGAAAGCTTGTGAAGGGAAATCTTTAGAAATTTTGTGATAAGTGATCAAAAGTCTAGTTGCAAATGAATGGATTTTAAAGTACATTGGTATACGTTTGAAAATCTGCTTTTCTATTTGTTAAAAAAGATAAAGTTTCTTTGGATTGCTAGTCTGCTCCTGATAATAAAATTTAAAGAAAGTTTTCTTTTTCTCATTTTTCTGCCCAGAAAACCAGTTTTTTTTTCTTTATCTACCTAAAAAACCAGTCCATCTATGTTTTGTTTTTACCAGGTCTTTTATTACTTAAGGAAGTTAAAACTCAGAGCACCAGTCTGGGTCATACAACTCTTGATCTTAGGGTTGTGAGTTCAAGCCCCACATTGGGTATGGAGCCTACTTATAAATAAATAAATAAATAAATAAATAAATAAATAAATAAATAAACATTCTCAATGTTGAAAGCTTTAACTATTGCTAACAAATATATGATTTCCTCTAGAATCCCTTATTGTCACTTTGGTTAAATATAAATATGAGATTTATAATATTCTGTAATATGTTTTAGGCATGTGCTTTAAACTTTCTGAGATTTTCAACTAATTTACAAGATTTACATTGTAGATGAAGTCTTTTTTACTAATTATGCTTATTTGTTGGCATGTGAAGTTACTTGGGCAGCATTGTCAAAACAGTAGTGATAAAACTTAGGTTGTATTGTATGGGTAAATGCTACAGCTATTCTAGAAAATAGATCTTTAACCATGTCCATTTCTGATTTTTTTTGTCATGTATTGTTATTGCTCTGATGCTTTTGCCAAATGCATTTTGCCTTCAATAAGATTCATAGAAAATATATTTTTTAAAGATTTTATTTATTTGTCAGGGAGAGAGCACACAAGGAAGGGGAGTGGCAGGCAGAGGGAGAAGCAGGCTTCCCACTGAGCAAGGAGCTGGATGTGGGACTTGATCCCAGGATCATGACCTAAGCTGAAAGGATTTTTGACAAATACATGTGTTTGATATATTTAAAATCTTAAACTGACCTGAGTAAGAATTTCCAGAACAAATGGGAAAGCTGTGTTTAAACTAAATAAATATTAAAACATAGGACTGAATGAATTAAAGAAAATGACAAATGTATTCTTTTCTGAAAAAATTGAAGCATTTATCTTTTCTCCCTACCTGAACCCTCCAGAATTCAAAACTCAGTGAGTATTCTTTCTTCCATGGCAATTATAATAATTTGTGTAAGTTCCATGAGAATCTGTTCTTCTGGCAACAGGACACCATTGGGAACACTGGTTATATTACCAAGGCTTTGACTGGAATGTCATGTTTAAAAGAGAACTGCATAGACCTGGATAGGATCAGACACCTTTAAGGAATTAAGGTTGAGTTTTTGAAGCCAATAAAGCCCCTTGAGAATTTGGTCTGACATCCTTTTACAGATTTCCCAGCAGCCCAACCAGGTGAGTAAAGAAGTCACTTCCTGGAAGGTGCAGGACATATTGGAGACCTCTAGAGGAAGAATACACTTTCTACAGGTATTGCAGGCAAGTCTGATGAAAAATGTTTGGCTTGACTCTGGCCTCAAAAGGCTATTAAAAGTTCAGTCTAGAGATTCCTTATCAAAAGTTCCAGCAAAGTGGATTTTAAAGGATCCATATAATCAATCAGTGTTCTTGCTGAGCTTATGTAAACAATTTGGCTAATTTTGTTAAAACTGGACTTGTTTTACAAACAAATGAGTCCTGATTTGGTTATCTCTGGAAATGAGTATAAGTTTAGAGAGAAAAATGTGTTTCAATAAAGTATCTGTTTAGATGTTAGATTCAAGTTTATCTTGGCTTTAAATGTTTTTTATTTGCCTAAGCTAGAGAACTTGAGGTTAACTTCAGAGGCATTGCCATAATAGTTCACATATAGACAATCTTCTTGCTTGTTATTCTGTGGGGATAATAAAAGAGACCTTTGGGGCATATGATTATTTAAACATCTAGACAATGGGATGGACTCCAAAACAATTTGTGTAACTCAGCTGTCACCTTATCAATTCTATGTGGCTGGGTAACAAAATTGCTCCTTAAAAGTCAGAGTATACCCCATTCCATGAAGTTAACTATAGACTTGTGGAGATAATGGATAGAACCCCTTTCCTTATAATAAGACTAGAGAATGAACTTGAGGACGCCCTTATCTCCTGGGACAAGTAATTTCCTACTTGCCAGTGATTCCTCATAATTAGAATATTGTCAAGGCTAGACATCAGGTTTTATAATGGTTTTATCTCTTAGACATACTTGTCCTGGGAGGCATCTCTATTGATACAAATTACAAGTAGAGGCTTTAGCCAAGCACTTATATGAAGTCATCCCAATACTAGCACATATATGGAAATTTCTATTAGTAAAAATGTTTCTTGTTGTCCTATGTTAAATGTTACATGGGACTCTCTAGGCCATAGGAGGCCTTTCTCTTATCCTCAAATTATCAAAATTTTAACTGAATATGCTAACTGATAGACAGGCTCTATCAACAAATTTGCCAACTGCATAGTCCTTCCTATCAATACACTCAGGAAGGATGATATCAAATATGGAGTGAATACATGTGGCTTCCTCCCCACAATAAGATAATTAAACCAAAGGCCCTTTAATGTGGGGGACAGAAACACCATATACTTGATTCATGACCCAATATTACTCACCAAATGTGATGGCTCACCCCAAAAACCTGTGACCATAAAATTAATTAACAGGAAACTGATTGGCTTGCTATGACTGGGTGAGCCCATCACACGTCAGATAGCTAACATCTAGTGGGACACAATGATTATGTGGGGCAAATTTGTGTCCCTGGCTTCCATAAGGCTGGATTGGAATATGTACTATAGCTTATGCTTGGATGCAATGTTGTAGCACTAAGACTATCACAATTCCAGCTAATTTCCATATCTAAACAATGTTGGACAAGATCCATGTTTCATTGGTATGACCATCTGACACTTTTTTTTTTCATTAGTAGCTTTAGAAAATGCCATGGAGGCTCTTGGTAAATACACTTTTAAAATGTTAAATGACTCTCAAAACAGCATTACATTATTAAACATTAATGTAACTCCAATGCATAAACCAATTTTATAAAGTAGAATGGCATTAGATGTCTTAACAGCAGCACAAGGAGGAACATGTGCCATTATTAAAGCAGAAAGTTGCATCTACATTCCAAATTATAACAAAACTCTATCAGGATTACTTACTGATATAAATAACCAAATCACTGCTCTTAAAGACCCTACATTGTCATTTAATAATTGGTTAAGTTCCTGTTCGGGAGGTGGATTATGGTCCCCACTAAAAAGTCTCCAATCATACATTTTTTAAAAAAGATTTTATTTATTTATTTGAGAGAGAGAGCACAGGAGGTGGGGGAGAGTCAGAGGGAGAAGCAGGCTCCCTGCGCAGCGGGGAGCCTGATGCGGGACTTGATCCCGGGACTCCAGGATCATGACCGGAGCCGAAGGCAGTCGCTTAGCCAACTGAGCCACCCAGGTGCCCCTCCAATCACACTTTTAAAAAAAGATTCATTCACTTATTTTAGAGAGACAGATATATTGATCATGAGAGGGAGAGAGTGAATCCTTAAGCAGTCTCCCTACTGAGCAGAGAGCCTGACACAGGGCTAGATCCCAGGACACTGAGATCATCACCTGACCTGAAATCAAGAGTCAGCTACTTAATCAACTGAGCCACGTAGGTGCCCCTGCTTATCACACTTCTTATTTTTTATTATAATATTAATCCTAATATGTTGTATTGCTTTGTTCTCTTCTATTGTTGAAATACATTCAAGTAGTTCCTGACTTCTTCACCCAGTAGAAAAAAGGTCCTTACTACTTGAAACAAATTCATCCTGATGTCCAATTGGAATCTACAGCAATGGCCTTCTGTAATAGTCACTTGCAGAGACAGATAGTGACCAATTTCAGTCCATATGTACAGACATCTCTACAATCCCTATTGGGTTGAACAAGTCATGGAATATGAGCCCTTTGCCCTTCAGCAACCTTAAATATTTAAGGACCAAAAATTGTTTAGGAGGGAAATGATGACAGATAGAAGTAGAAAAATGTTCACTTTTAGCCCAGAACTCTCTCCTATAGTTTGCATTATTTTATTTTATTTTATTTATTTTATTATTTTATTTTATTTTTATTTTATTTATTTGGGAGAGAGAGTGAGAAAGAGAACATGAAAGGTGGAGGGTCAGAGGGTGAAGCAGACTCCTCACCAATCAGGGAACCCAACTTGGGCCTCAATCCCGGGATTCCAGGATTATTATGTGGCCTGTAGGCAGATGCTTAACTGACTGAGCCACCCAGGCACTTCAAGTTTGCATAATTTCAATAAGGATCAAATATGTGATACTTACTACATTCTTAAAGGGTCTCAAGACTTCCTGTACATCTCACAATAGCTAATATCAAGATGAATGATGTAAGCACCAGAGAAATCTTGAAAAGTATTTTTATGAGTAGAAATTTGAAGAAAGCACTTATGCTCTAAGGCACACTGCACATCTCCCCCTTTGAGCACTAAGCATATAGCAAATACAACAAAGTTCAGTTCTTTCTGCCCGTAGGTCCTGTTCTCATTCTCCTTAAATAAACTTACTAAGTTGCACCATTAAACATCTCAGGAATTCTATTGTTTTAAAGATTTACTTATTTATTTTAGAGATAAAATGAAAGAGAGAATGTGGGGCGGGGGCAGAGGGAGACACTCCTCAAGCAGACTCCCCACTGAACACAGAGCCCAACACAGGGCTTGATCTCACAACCCATGACTCTTGCTGAAACCAAGAGTCAGAAGCTCAACCAACTGAGCCAACCAGGCATCCAATGAATTCTTTCTTGGCTGTCATGCTCAATGATCATTCAACATTCTTAACATAAGAATGTTTTATCAAGTCCATTAACAAAAATTGCATCCCATTTTACCTTTATTTTCAAGTAAAAAGAACTTCATAGTTGGCAAGATTAATAAGCTCTAGAGATCTGATATAACCCTGGACCTATACTTAACAATATTGTTTTGTGCACTTAAAAACAAGTTTAAGAGGTTATGACTCACCTTCAATATTCTTAACACACACACACACATTTAAAAAAAGTAAAGTGAATAATCCTTTTAATGTACAGTTGTATCTTATTAGCTAGCATCTTGCTGAAAGGATCTGTATTCTGAAAACTATAGAACACTTATGAAATAAATTGAGGGAGAAACAAAAAATAGAAAAAAATTCCATGCACATGGATTAGAAGAATGAATGTCTATGCTACCAAAACTATCTAAATATCCAATGCAATCTCTATCAATATACCATCAGCATTTTTTCGCAGAGCTGGAGCAAACAATCCTAAAATTTGTGTGGACAGAAAAGACCCCAAGTAGACACAGTAATGTGAATAAGAAAACCAAAGCTGGAGGCATCACAATTCCAGACTTCAAGCTGTATTACAAAGCTGTAATCATCAAGAAAGTATAGTACTGTCACAAAAACAGACACATAAAGTAATGGAACAGAATAAAGAACCCAGAAATGGACCATCAGCTCTATGGTCAACTAATCTTTGACAAATCAGGAAAGAATATTAAAAGGAAAAAAAAATGCAGTCTCTTCAACAAAAGGTTTTGGGAAAATTGAACAGCCACATGCAGGAAAATGAAACTGGAGCACTTCCTTATAACATTCACACAAATAAACTCAAAATGGAAGAAACACCTAAATATGAGACAAGAATCCATAAAATCTGAGAGAACAGAGGCAGCAACTTCTTTGACTTCAGCTGCAGCAACTTCTTGCTAGACATGTCTCCACAGTCAAGGGAAACAAAAGCAAAAATGAACTATTGGGACTTCATCAAGATAAAAAGCTTTTGCATAGCAAAAGAAAGAGTAAAAAAACTAAAAGGTAACCTATGGGATGGGGGAAGATATTTGCAAATGACATATCAGATAAAGGGCTAGTATCCAAAATCTATAAAGACCTTATCAAACTAAAAATGTAAAAAAGAAAAGAAAAGAAAGAAAAATCCAGTCAGGAAAAGGTCAGAAGATATGAACAGACATTTCTCCAAAGAAGACATAGAAATGGCCAACAGACATGGAAAAATGCTCACATCAGGGAAATACAAATCAAAACCAAAATGAGATACTGCCTCACACCAGTCAGAATGGCTAAAATTAAAAACTCAGGAAAAAAAACAAATAAGGTGAGCATGTGGAGAAAGGGGAACCCTCTTACCCTATTGGTGCAAATGCAATCTGGTGCAGTCACTCTGGAAAAAGAGTATGGAAGTTCCTCAAAAAGTTAAAAATAGAGTCTCCCTACCACCCAGCTATTGCTCTATTAGGTATTTATACAAAGGGTACAAACACAGAAATATAAAGTGAACATGCTCCCCAATGTTTATAGCAGCAATGTCCACAATAGCCAAACTATGGAAAGAGCCCAGATGTCCATCAACAGATGAATGGCATGAAGAAATGTTTTATATATATATATTACTCAGCCATCAAAAGAATGAAATATTATATATAATATATACTATAATATAGTATATATCAGCCATCAAAAGAATGAAATCTTGCCATTTGCCATGATGTGGGTGAAGCTAGAGTGTATTATACTAGGCAAAATAAGTCTGTCTGAGAAAGACAATTACCATATGCTTTCTCTCATATGTGGGATTTAAGCAACAAAACAGATAAGCATAGGAGAAGGAAAAGAAAAATAAATTAAGATAAAAATAGAGAGGGAGGAAAACCATAAGAGACTCTTAACTAAGGGAAACAAACTGAGCATTGCTGGAGAGGAGGTGGGTGGGGGATGGGGTAACTGGGTGATGGGCATTAAGGAGGGAACTTGATAGAATGAGCACTGGGTGTTATATGCAACTGATGAGTCACTAAATTCTACCCCTGAAACTAATAATACACTCTATGTTAGCTAAACTGAATTTAAATAAAAAGTTTAAAAAATGATAAAAAATTAAAAAAAAATTAAAACAGTATCACATGAAGAAGCTTATTGAGGGCATGCTCAATCAGCATATGCTGATTAAATTGTGGTGATTGTTAAACTGGTATTTTCATTTTTATTATAATTTTTTACACTTCACTTCTTCCTCCTCCATCAACAAGTCCACAAAAGGCTTGGGAGCCCTTGGCCCAGGTGACCTCATGTACCACTGTGATAAGGCTGGACTTTGCCATAGGTTTCCTTTCTTGCTCTCCTCAGATGAGGACATAGCAAAATTTAAATGCAGAAATTTATTTGTGCCTTTTATTTATGTGTCCCACTTTGACCCCAATAAAGATACCTGCCCACGAGCCTTCCCCCTCTTTAGGCTCCCAAACTGCTTAGCTGCCCCTTCTCTTGGCACTTCCTCTTCCTTTATCCTTGTACCACCTGTATGGAATATGACAGTTTCTCTAGAACATGTGAGAAAAATAAACTTTGTTTTCCTAAGTGTCCCTTGCATCCCAATTGTTATGACTGCATCTGATTGATCATCTTATCCAAGATAAAAACACAAAATGTCCAAAATCAAAACTGTATATATTAAATATATGCATTTTTGTATATCAATTATGCTTTAATAAAGCTAACTTTAAAAAGAAAACTTCCCAGATATAATACATTATTTTTTGTTATGTCAAAATATTTATTTATTTATTTATTTCAATTTATTTTCTAATGTACTAATCTCTTTCCTGCATTTTAATAGATGATGTTTCTGAAGAAGTGGATTAAGATACAATTTTAGAATTTAAAAGTATCTATTTGTTGGAAAATTAAGTATATTTATCTCACTGATCAATAGCATGCCTTTCATTAAAATAAACATGAATATTCTCTATCAAAATGTCTTGACATTTCAGTGCTTACTTTTTCAATGAAATAGAATATTTTGTACTTCTTTCAATTAACCTGTTGTTTGGCAAGTACATGTCTTCTCACTTGGACACATTTTCTCACAACTTTATGTAAATATAACACTTCCATACTGGAAGTGATATTCAATCTCAGTTCAAATGTACTCATGTGAACATAAGGGCATTTATTAAAGTCAAAAGTATTCAATACCCTGCCAAGGGCCATGCAGATGGATGGGTGTAACATGACCATGGGATCCAAAGTTTCTGACTCTAGGTTCTGTCAGCTGTGGGCAGAGAGCATTCTTCAAGGAAACAAATTGTCTTTTGTTTGCTAGGCTCAGCTTAGAATATGTGTTACATCAACTGGACCGAATTAATAACAGGGTGTTTTGAGATATTCCTCTTATATTATTTACAGTTTACAAATCCCCTTTGCATAATTATATGATTTTATCCTAAAAAGCATAGAAAAGGAAAGGGACACAGGAAGACAAGGGCGGGGAAAAAGACTGAAAGGCGAACAATTCAGAGGTCAGCAGGTCTAAGTAATAGGAAAAGAGCAGAGCCCTGGCAATGTGCTAAGGAACAAAATGACTTCTGAGCTAAGTTCCAGGGTAAAGAAAAGACCCAGCTGTCCCTCTCTCTTACTCACCTGCACCTGGCCAGGGAAGCAGAACCAAGAGAAGTGTCCTGATGTTCACACATAAAGGCTGCATCCCAGCTGGTGGTCCCCATGCTGGAAGGTCAGACTTCTGCCCTCCCATGAGCTATCATGGGTCCCAGTCCTGAGGCCTGGTTCACTTACATTCACACAGTTTCTAAAACACTGTGAACATAATTCCCAAACAGAAAACTGGCTTGTTAGGCCACTCACATATGGGAAAGTGAAAGCGGAAAGTGGACTCTGAACAAGTGACTCATATGTTTATACATTAAAGGGTCCAATAAGGAAGAATGCTAAAGCAGGGTCATTGATCACAGGATAAAACAAACACCTTGGAGAATGAAGAAAACTTTGAACCTATCTTCAGTTTAGTATCGAGACTGGTTCTCTGAATTAAAATTGAAAACCACTCTTTTACACTTTCAAGGCAAATTAAATTAGTAACAATCAAATTTTCTTATTTGGCAAAGAGCAAACACAAACAGTGTCACATAATGCAGATGAAGCTCCTGTGCAGAAGTAGAGCGGTTGGAAAGATTGCCTAGACCTCCAATCCCAAGGGAGAGTGTTTCAGTGATGTGTTTTATTAGAGGGAGTCTTTTTCTTCTTTGATCCTACATTTTGGGAGCAAGCATGGGAGAAGCTGTGCTTCATATTTCAGCTACAGTATATAAACAAACATCACAAATTAATAGTAAAAATAAAAAAAATAACTAATTATAAAAATGGGCCAAACAACATAAATAAACATGGTTTATGATTAATCTATGTTAGCCATAGAGTATAAACAGATATATAAATACTTATATGAAAATATGTACAACTTTCTTAGCCATAAAGAAATATGAAATAAAACATGATGAAATATCACTAAACATCTGTTGTAAAAAAAATAGTTTTTTTCCCTAAGCAACGATGTCAATACTGGGAAAGACACAGGTAAACTGGATAAATCATACATTGCTAATGAGAATGTAAAATGGCATACACACACTGGAAAAAAAGAAAGTTTTGTATTTTCTAATGAAAGTAAATATCAAAATGCCAAATGACACTAAAATTGCAATTGTTGGCAATAGTCACAGATAAATAAAACTATGTCCACATAAAATGTGTACACAAGTGTTCATAAAACTGTAAGGTGTAATAGTAAAAATTTTGAAATTTTGAAATAATCCAAATGTCCTCCAGTCAGTGAGTAGTTACACCATGGTACATCCCTAATATGGTATACTGCTCATTGGTAAAACATAAACTATTGGTATACAAATTAACTTGTAGGATCTCAGTGGAATTACATTGTGAAAAAAGAAATGACAAGGATTATATATTGCCTGAGTCTATTCATAAAATATTATTTAAAGTACAAACTTACATAAATGGACAATAGATTAGTGGTTCACAGGGGTTAGGGACTAAAAATTGGGTCGAGGTGAGGGATAGATTCAGATATGACTAAAAAGGGACAAGAGATCTTTGTGGTGATTTTATCTTTCTATTTCTTGGTTGAGGTTGTTACCCACATTTATGCATGGCTAAAATTACATAAACTACCCCCCCCACACACAAACACACACTCAATGAACACATTTAAAAGTAGTAACATATGAACAATTTCTGTGGAATGTAGTCCATTCAATTTCCCAGTTGTGACATTATGCTGGGATTATACAAAATATTACCACTGAAAGATATGGGGGAAGGGACTTCTATGTACCATATTTGCTACTTTTCACATGTCTATAATCATTTCATAACTAAAAAAAAAATAAAAAATGTAAAATAAGGATGCCTGGGTGGCTCAGCCAGTTAAGTGTCTGCTCAGGTCATGATTTTAGGGTCCTGGGATTGAGCCCTGTGTCAGGCTCCCTGCTCAGCAGGGATTCTGCAACTCTCTCTCCCTCTGCTTTTCTCCCCCTGCTCAAGCTCTCTCTCTCTCAAGTAAATAAATCAAATCTTTAAAAAAATGTAAAATTTAAAAAGTCAAAGTCGGAGAAAAATCAGTGATACTAAATGATAATAGATTGGTTTTATATGTAGAAAAGAAATGTTACAAGGTTAGACACAGTGTAATGTATGGTGTGAAATAAAAAATTAATTTTTAATAAAATTTAAATTATTTTAAATAATAAGAACAAAATAGAAGTTATCAATAAAATAATAAGACATACGAATGGCCAACAGACACAAGAAAAAATGCTCTGCATCATTTACCAACAGAGAAATACAAATCAAAACCAGAATGAGATACCACCTCACACCAGTCAGAATGGCTAAAATTAATAAGACAGGGAACAAATATTGGTGAGGATGCGGAAAAAGGGGAATCCTCTTACTCAGTTGGTGGGAATTGTATGGAGTTTCCTCAAGAAGCTAAAAATAGAGCTACTCTATGAACCATCAATTGCACTACTAGGTATTTACCCCAAAGATACAGACGTAGTGAAAAGGAAGGGCACCTGCACCCCAGTGTTCATAGCAGCAATGTCCCCAGGAACCAAACTGTGGAAGGAGTCGAGATGCCCTTCAACAGATGAATGGATAAAGAAGATGAAGCTCATATGTACAATTAAATATAACTCAGCCATCAGAAAGGATGAGTACCTACCATTTGCATTAACATAGATGGAACTGGAGCTACTATGAAATAAGTCAATCAGAGAAAGACAATTATCATATGGTTTCACTCATATGTGGAATATAAGGAATAGTGTAGAGGATCATAGGGGAAAGGAGGGAAAACTAAATGGGAAGAAATCAGAGAGGGAGACAAACCATGAGAGACTCTTGACTCTGGGTAACTGAGGGTAGCAGAAAGGGAGGTGGGTGGTGGAATGGGAAAACTGGGTGATGGGCATTAAGGTAGGTACATGATGTGATGAGCACTGGATGTTATAGGCAACTGATGAATCATTGAACACTACATCTGAAACTAATGATGTACTATATGTTGGCTAATTGAATTTAAATAAAGAAAGAAAATGAAAGCACTGAAAATAAAACATGAATGTTTAGGATAGAGAACTGGAAGGCATAATATTAGATTTCAAAGAAAAATCATACATTATTGTGGGCAGTTATAAATCTACTAAGCATTAATTTAAACATACTAGGGCACCTGGGTGGCTCAGATGGTTAAACATCTGCCTTCAGCTCAGGTCATGATCCCAGGGTCCTGGGGTGGCACCCTCCATTGGGCTCCCTGCTTGGTGGGGAACCACTTCTCCCTCTCTCTGGTGTTCCCCCTGCTTATATTCTCTCGCTCTATCAAATAAATATATAAAATCTTAAAAAAATATAAACATGATTAAAAAAACTGTTTTCTAATTTCCAAAAACACTTTGCTGTTGAAGTCTTTTTGGAAATTAGAAGACACTCTTGATTTATTAATTCAACATTTTAGTTTATGTTCATTCATTTCTAAATCCTTAAGCCACACCGATATTTAAAATAAACAAACCTACAGAGAGTCTGGTTTCCAGTCTGGCATGTAAGGAGCTTGGAAGTCCTCACTCTCATTCTCACAACAAGAAAGAAAGAAAACAGAAAAAGCAATGAAGAAACTGAAAATGAAAACTCTTCTTAGGTCCATGAGAAAGTTGATATCACAGGGAAAACAGCTGCCCCCAAATTAGAGAGACCAACAGGCAGCTACAGAGAATCACAGTTTACCACATATTAGGAACCACCCATGGAACTAAGGAGAAAAACTTAAGCTGTGATAGGTGAATGCTGGATGCTTGGGAGGCATAATCTTGAGAGTTAAAAGCTTAAAAGGGAGTATTTCTTAGGGGGACACACCCACTGTCGTAAATTTTGCCTCCAGGAGCTCTTCTAGATTCCCATAATGAAGGCTGGAGAAAAATCTCTTCAAGTAAGCAGCAGAAAGGGGAAAAAAGTGGTCAAATACTCCCAGAACATCCTGTTCTTAAATGGCTTGTCCTCAAAAAACTTTCTCAAACAAAAATTGAGTTTCTTGCAAGAAATGGTAAGAAAAAAGGTTTTCCAGAAAGAAAAAAAAATCCATAAGTCAAAACATGGAAATTAATAAAGATAAGATGAGCATTAGAAAAGGTATAAATGCAGTTTAAATAAGATTTTTTCTTTTTCTTCTTAATGGATCTGACAAATAACAGTTGACTTGACATGGATGGAACTGGAGGGTATTATGCTAAGTGAAATAAGTCAAGCAGAGAAAGACAATTACCATATCGTTTCACTCATATGTGGAACATAAGGAATAGTGTGGAGGGTCATAGGGGAAGGGAGGGAAGAAATTAGAGCAGGAGACAAACCATGAGAGACTCTGGGCTCCAGGAAACAAACTGAGGGTGACAGAAGGGAGGGGGTGGGGGGATGGGGTAACAGGGTGATGGGTATTAAAGAGGGCACATGTGGTGATGAGCACTGGGTGTTACACGCAACTAATAAGTCATTGAACACTACATCAAAAACTAATGATGTACTATATGTTGGCTAACTGAACATAATTTAAAAAATAAAAGAAAAAATAATAATAGCTATTTGGGGCTTCTGGGTGGCTCAGTTGGTTAAGTGGCCAACTCTTGGTTTTGGCTCAGGTCATGTGGTCTTGAGATAGAGCCTGTTGTCTGGCTGCCATTCAGCAGGGAGTCAGCTGGGAGTCTGTCCCTCTTCTTCTTCCTCTGCTTTTCCCCTCCTCTCCTGTTCTCACTAAAATAAAGAAATAAATCTTAAAATAATAAAGAAAATAAGGTAAAATAAAAGCTCCTTTATATTATTAATTATAGCACATTATATCTTGTAAATAAGTAATATTAACAACAGATAAGTTAAAAGAAATGACAGAGGAATTAGGAATGCTCTGTTATAATGTACGTGCTGTGTTGGTGAAGTGGTAAAAGTGTTACTTGAAGGTGGGCTTGATTACTTTAAATTTATACTGTAAACTCTAATGCAACCAGTAGAAAAAAGTGAAAAGGAATTGTTATGCTAATTTAAAAGAGAAAGTGGAATCATATAAAACCCCCCAGAAAATCAGATGAGGTAGGAAAAGCGTGAAAGACAAACAGAACATGAATAATGAGTAGAAAACAGTAACAAATATGGGAGTATTAATCTAAATGCATAAAGAATTATCTTAAGTATTTCAGAGTTCTAAATACATTAATTAAATGGTAGAGATTATAAGAGTGTATAAAAGGGCAAGATCTTGGGGTACGTGGGTGGCTCACTCATTAACATCTGCCTTCTGCTCAGGTCATGATCCCAGGGTCCTGGGATTGAGCCCCACATCCGGCTCCCTGCTCAGCGGGAAGCCTGCTTCTCCCTCTCCCACTCCCCCTGCTTGTGTTCCCTCTTTCGCTGTGTCTCTCTCTGTCAAATAAATAAAATCTTAAAAAAAATAAAGGGCAAGATCTGAGTCTAAACTCTCTTCAATAAATCCACTTTAACTATAAATTCACTAACTAAAATTAAAGAGATGGTGAATGATATACCATATTAACACCCATCCAAAGAGGTTGGAGTGGCTATATTAATTTCAGACAAAGCAGATATAAAAACAAGGACAATCAGTAGTGATAAAGAAAGGTATTACATAATGATAAATGGTTATTGTCTTAAAAGATATAACCGTATTTTGTGTGTATGTGTCTAACAAGAGTGACAAAATATGTAAGGTGAAAATGAATAGTACTGCAAAAGAAATTAATGAAGCTACCATTATCATTGTAAACACCAGTACTCCTCTATCAGTATTTGTTAGACCCAACAGACAGAAAATCAGTGAGCACATAGTTGAACAAAACACAACAATCAACTTGATCTAATTGATATTTGCATAATCCAGCAACAGGATACACATTCTTCTCAAGGTCATATAGAACTTTTACCAAGGTACATCACATTCTCTACTATAAAATCCACCATAATAAACTTAAAAGAACAGAAATCATATAAAGTATGCTTTCAGGGGTGCCTGGGTGTCTCAGTTGTTAAGTGTCTGCCTTCGGCTCAGGTCATGATCCCAGGTTCCTGGGACTGAGCCCCACATTGGGCCTCCCTGATCTGCAGGAAGCCTGCTTCTCCCTCTCCTCCACTTGGGTTCCTTCTCTCGCTGTGTCAAATAAATAAATAAATAAAATTTTAAAAAATAAAATAAAATAAAAAATAAAGTATGCTTTCAGAATACAATGAAATTAACAGGGAAATAAAGGGAATGATAACTTGAAAACCTGAGAATACTTGGAAACCAAACAAGAGACATGTACATAACACACATGCCATGGAAGAAGTCTCCAAATATCTCAAAATAGTTTTGAAGTAAATAAAAATTAAAACGCAATTTATCAAAATTTATGGGATGCAGCAAAAAAAGTAGTTAGAAGGAAGTTTATAACACAGAATTAATATATTAGAAAAGACAAATTAAAATCAATAATCTAATCTTCCCCTTAAAACCTGGAGAAGGAAATGCAAATTAAATTTAAAATAAGGAGAATAAATAATAAAAATTAAAGTAGAAACCAATATGATTGAAATCAGGATATAAATAGAGAAAATCAACAAAAGAAAGTGTTGGATAATTGAAATAATTAATGGAATTGATAAAAACTCTTTTCTGAAAGAAAAAGAAGTTACAGATCATTAATATTGGAAATTAATATTACAAAAAAAGATGCTATCACTCAAGCCAAAAAGTTAAAGGACATTAGTAAAGGAATATGTGTTTTACTCCCAAGTTTTTATTAAAATTCCGGTTTGTTAACATACAGTGTGATATTAGTTTCAAGTGTAGAATTTAGTGATTTATCACTTAAATACAGTAGCTGGTGGTCATCACAAGTGCCCTCCTTAATCCCCATCACCAATTTAGCCCATCCGCCTGCCAACCTTCCTGAGGAGCAACAGAAGTTGGATGCTTCCTTGGACATCACATTGAATATTGCTCTGATGGGGCAACATAATACACATTCTTCTCAAGTGCACATGGAAATTTCTCCAGAATAGATCACACAGTGGATCACAGGTCAGATCTCAAATGATACCCACAGATTGGGATTATTCCCTGCACATTTTCAGACCATGGTGCTTTGAAAATTGAACTCAATCACAAAAGGAAATTTGGAAAGAACTCAAACACTTGGAAGTTAAAGAGCATCCTACAAAAAAATGAATGGGTCAACCAGGAAATTAAAGGAGACCTAAAAAATTCATGGAAATTAAAGAAAATGAAAACACAACTGTTCAAGACCTTTGGGATACACCAAAGGTGGTCCTAAGAGAGAAGTATATTGTAATACAAGTCTCTCTCAATAAATTAGAAAAATCTCAAATACACAAGCTAACCTTACACATAAAGGACCTGAAGTAGGAACAGCATAAGAGAAGCAGCATAAACGAAGCAGAAGAAGAGAAATAATAAAGATGAGAGTAGAAAACAATGAAATAGAAACCAGAAAAACAGTAGAACAGAACAACAAAACTAGAAGCTGGTACTTTGAAAGAATTAATAACCAAAAAACTCTGGACAGACTTATCCAACAAAAAAGGGAAAGGACCAAAATCAATAAAATCATGAATGAAAGGGAAGAGATCATGAATAACACCAAAGATATAGAAGCAATTATTAGAAAGTATTACCAGCAACTTTATGCTTACAAATTAGGCAATCTGGAAGAAATGAATGTATTCCTAGAACCTTATAAAGTTCCAAGACTGAAATAGGAAGAAATAGGCAATCTAAACAGACCAATAACAGGCAAGGAAATTGAAGCGGTAATCAAGAACCTACCAAAAAACAAGAGTCCTGGGCCAGATGGTTTTACAGAGGAATTCTACCAACCATTTAAAGAAGAAATCATACCTATTCTACTGAAGCCATTTCAAAAAATAGAAAAGGAAGGAAAACTTCCAAACTCATTCTATGAGGCCAGCATTACCTTGATCTCAAAACCAGGCAAAGACACCACCAAAAAGGAGAATTATAGACCAATATCCCTGATGAACATGGATGCCAGAATACTCCCAAGATACTAGCCAATAAGATCTAACAATACATTAAAAATATTACTCACCATGACCAGCTGGGCTTTATTCCTGGGATGCAGGGGTGGTTCAACATTCACAAATCAATCAATGTGATAGGTCACATTAATAAAAGAAAAGACAAGGGCGTCTGGGTGGCTCAGTCGGTTAAGTGACTGCCTTCAGCTTAGGTCATGATCCTGGAGTCCTGGGATTAGGTCCCACGTTGGGCTCCCTGCTCAGCAGGGAGTCTGCTTCTCCCTCTGACCCTTCCCCCTCTCATGTGCTCTCTCTCTCATTCACTCTCTCTCTCTCTCATTCTCACTCTCGCAAATAAATAAATAAATAAATAAATAAATAAATAAATAAAATCTTAAAAAAAGGAAAAGACAAGACAAGAACCATATGATCCTATTAATTGATGCAGAAAAAGTGTTTGACAAAATACAGCATCCTTTCTTGATTAAAACTCTTCAAAGTGTAGGGATAGAGGGAACATACCTCAACATCCTAAAATCCATCTATGAAAAGCCCACAGCAAATATCATTCTCAATGGGGAAAAAGTGAGAGCTTTTCCCTTAAGGCCAGGAACATGACAGGGATGCCCATACTCATCATTATTCTTCAACATAGTATTAAAAGTCTTAGCCTCAGCAATCAGAAAACAAAAAGAAATAAAAGGCATTCAATTTGGCAAAGAAGAAGTCAAACTCTTTCTTTTCACAGATGACTTGATATTCTATGTGGAAAACCCAAAAGACTCCACCCCAAAATTACTAGAACTCATAGAACAATTCAGCAGCAAGGCAGGATATAAAATCAATGCACAGAAATTAGTTACATTTCTATACACTAACAAAATGATGGGAGAAAGGGAAATTAAGGAATCGATCCCATTTACAATTGCACCAATAACCATGAGATACCTAGGAATAAACCTAACCAAAGAGGTAAAGGATCTGTACTCTAGAAACTATAGAACACTTACAAAAGTAATTGAGGAAGACACAAAGAGATGGAAAAACATTCCATGCTAATGGATTGGAAGAACAATATTGTGTTTTTAGTCCATTTACATTCAGAGTGATTATTGATTTATATGTGTTTATTGCCATTTTGTTACTTATGTTTGGTTGTTTCTGAGGTTCTTCTCTATTCCTTTCTTCCCTTGCTCTTTTCTCTCATGATTAGTTGGTTTTCTTTAGTGATATACTTGGATTCCTTTCTTTTTATCTTCTGCCTGTCTATTACCAGCTTTGATTTGTGGATACCACTACATTTGTGTATAACATCTTCTGCATATCACAGTCCATAAGAAGCTGATAGTCACTTACATTTGAATCCATTCTTTACTCTTCACCCTCCACATTTTAGGTATATAGTGTTATATTTTTACCGACGTCCTTATTTTTACCTCTTTTTGCTTCCTACATTTCTTACTCTTACCTATGGTCTTTCCTTTCCCCTCAGAGTCCTCTTTAACCATTCTTATAGAGCTAGTTTAATGGTCATGAATTCCTTTAACTTTTGTTTGTCTGGGACACTATCTCTTCTAATCTGAAATATAGCTTTGATGCATAGAGCATTCTAGGCTGCAGATGTTTTCCTTTCAGACCTTTGAATATATCATTGCATTTTCTTCTGTCTTGCAAAATTTCTGCTAAGAAATCCGCCAATAGCCTTATGGGGTTACCCTTGTATGTAACTATTTTCTTTTCTCTTGCTGCTTTTAAAATTCTCTCTTTATTACTACGTTTTGTTGTTTTTTTTTATTATGTTATGTTAGTCACCATACATCATTAGTTTTTGATGTAGTGATCCACGATTTGCTGTTTTAGTTTTTTTTAAGATTGTATTTATTTTTCAACAGAGAGAGAGAGACAGTGAGAGAGGGAACATAAGCAGGGGGAGTGGGAGAGGGAGAAGCAGGCTTCCCGCGGAGCAGTTAGCCCGATGTGGGACTCGATCCCAGGATCCTGGGATCATGACCTGAGCTGAAAGCAGACGCTTAACGACTGAGCCACCCAGGCGCCCCACGATTTGCTGTTTTAATTACTATGTGTCTTTGCATGGACCTCCTTGGGTTGATTTTGTTGGGGGCTCTCTGTTCTTCCTGCATCTGAATTTCTGTTTCCTTTCCCAGATTCATGTAGTTTTCAGCTATTACTTCTTCAAATAAATTTTCCCATCCTCTCTCTTCTCTTTCTGGGATCCCTATAATGCAAATGATATGCTTGATGGTATCACTGAGTTCCCAAAGTCTACTATAATTTTCAATAATATTTTTTCCCCTCTCATCTGCTGAGCTTGATTACCTTCCTTTACTCTATTCTCTGGGTAGCTGATTCACTCTTCTATTTCCTGTATTGCAGTATTTATTCCATTTAGTGTATTTTTAATTTCATTTATTGTTTTGTTCATTTCTAATTGGTTCTTTTTTATCCCTTTGTTGAGGGTCTCACTGATGTCTTCCACTCTTTTCGCATGTCCAGTGAGTATCTTTATAACCACTACTTTATTCTCTCTGATATATATTACTTCTCTCCAACTCACTAAGGTCTTTTGCTGTCATGTGTCCTGTCCTTTCATATGGGACATCTTCTTCTGTCTCCTCATTTTGTCTATTTGTGTGTGTGTGTGTGTGTGTGTGTGTGTGTGTGTGTGTGTGTGTGTTTTCCCCTGTGTTAATAAAGTCAGCTGCATCTTCTCCTCTTGAAAGTAGTGACCTTAAGAAGAAGTGCTCTAGGCCCTGCAGTATAGTACCACCATGGCACAGTGGAAGCGCAGAGGAACCTGATGCTTGAGATGTGTCTCCTGTGTGTGATGTGAACGTCTGCTGTTGTGGCTGACTCACTCTGTTCTTTGGTCCAGTCATCTGAAGTGACTCTCTTTGCCTGTTGTTGGCAGTGTTTGGTCCTGGGGTGTTAGCGAACCAGTCTGTGTCTGCTTAGGGTGGAGTTGAGTCAGACAGAGCTTTGTCAAATATTCAGTAGCACCAAACTGCATGATATTTTCTCATGTTGTTCCCCAAGAAGCTTTCATTGACATATGTGGCCTGCAATCAGACTGCTGTCTACCCCCAGCCCACTGCTGGGGCAGCAGTTTGAGTGATGTTTGCTTATCATTCCCTTTCCCTAGGTCAAGAGTCAATTTGGAGTGGTGTGAGCCCTGTCAGTGCTTCATATATACTGCCAGGCCTGTAATTCCAATTTCGAAGGGCTCTGGCCAAGAGATTAATGGAGGGAACATATCCACAACTTTCATGGGGGTAGGACACACAGTGTTAACAAGGTCTGTGCTGAGGTCCTCTGTGAGAGTGGACCTGCATTGCTGAGATTCATCCAAGTCTGGCTGGCGAAGGTGGACCCACAGAGTACTGGGAGGGGGGGAGTGTGAGATGTGGTTTTAGCAAGGTTTGTGTTGTTTTTTTGGGGTAGAGGACCAGCAGTGCTGGAACTGAGCAGGCCTGGTGGATGAGGCAGATCCACTGAAACATGGGGGTGGGGGCAAAATGCACAGTGTTAACAAGTTAACTAGGGAGGGTCAGCACCATGCTGGTTCCCACAGGTTGCTGTGTTTGGCTGGGTGATGGGGGCAGATAATGGTACTTTCCAGGTCCTTAGTTCCTGGAGAAGTCATCCAAAGATCCCTGGCCCCCCACCACATGCTCTAAGATTAGTATAAACAAATCTCCCTCCTCTTGCCCTGGGTGTTTCAAACTTTTTTTTTCCTATGCCTTCTGTGGGCTTTTTGTTGTGTTGTCTCTCTAAGGGCAGGGACTCATTTTCCTCTCACCCTACTGACTCTCCCAGAGCTGAGCCCAGTAATTTTTAAAATTCCCAGTTTTAAGTCCCCAGGTTATAAGGAACTTACAAGATGTGGCCCCTCTGGTTTAAAGACCAAATGTTAAATTGTTTTCCTTAATTAGGGACCCCAGTGTGATAGTCAATTTCACTCTCCTCTCCATGTCTGTGGGTCCTTCCCTCCAGTGGACAGTCCCATGGTTCTGTTTAGATCTTCAACATGTTTCCACCCTACTTACCCTCTTTGATGTGTCCTTTTCTCTACATTTAGCTGTGGAGTTTGTTCTGTCTGTCTTCAGGTGGTTTTTGGAGTTATTCACACTGATTTGACTGTTAACTAGTTGTACTCATGGGATAATGTGAGCTTAGAGTCCTCCTACTCTGCCATCTTCCCTGATCTGAAAACTCTAGCTGATAGAATTCTTTATTAAAAAAATGTGGGTGCCTGGTTGGCTTACCCAGTTAAGTGTGTGCCTTTGGCTCAGGTCATGATCTTGGGGTCCTGGAATCAAGCCCCATGTTGGGCTTTCTGATCAATAGGGAGTCTGCTTCTCCCTCTTTCACTGCCCCTTCCTCCTGCTCATGGTTTTTCTCTATCTCTCTCAAATGAATAAATAATATCTTTAAAAGTAAAAATAATAACAAATAAATAAATAACCATTTAATTAATAAAACAATTCAGTGTATTATTGGATAAATTAATGGACAAACATTAATATTGATTTATGACTGTTAAAAATGTGGAAGAGTTATGGGTGTTATTCTCTATGACACTATAAAACATCAAGAAACATATTTGGAAATTATCTGAAAAACTATGTATAAAATCACTAGATTTTACTAAATGGCTTTAATGATATGAGTTACTAGAGAGAAAATTTATAATCCATGATTATGAAAAGCATATATTTTAAAGAAACAAGTTATCCTCCAAATTACTATATGTACCCAAAGACATTTAAACAATTGAAAATTCTTCAGGGAAAGATGTATAAAGTTTGTTCCTGATGATTTGATTGCTCATAGAGGACTAAAATAAAATAAAATAAAATAACTGAAAAGAAAAAACATAACAGAAAATTCACTAAAGGCCGTTTAAAGCCATTAAGAAAACATGAACTACAACTAGATAATTAACAATGAGATTATATAAATCTCAAGATTTTACAGAAGTGCAAATAAAAACCATAATAATCTATAGTCAGTTTTTTTTTCATTCTCAGCCAGAGGAAAAATAAACTTGATAAATAAAATTGGCAACTTAATGCGGAAAATAACACTCTCATTGTCTAAAGTGATGCAAGGTATTTACAAAATATTGGATCAGTTCTAATGAAATATAAAATAAAATTACCTGCAACACAGTAATTACTACAATATAAAAACTCTACACAACCACAATATCCATATTTAGGTAGGATATTGTTAAACAAATTAAAGTGTCTGTAGATCTTTATGCAGCTGTTTAGCAAAGGTAATAGTTATTTGGCCCTCTTGTGGAACGACTTTCATGTAATATTGATGCATAAAAAATTAACTTACAGAGTAATTGTAGAATAGTATTTTTTGTGCATTGTATGTTGTTTGTTTATGCATGGTTTTGTTTGTACATTCATATCAGGGTGCTGTAAGAGTGTTTTCTTCTAGTCACTCAACTTAGTTTTAGTTACAAAATTCATAAAATAGAATCTAAGAAATCCCCCAACAAAAACACATACACACAGTTACTGCCACCACCAAAATGTCCCTCAAACATTTATGGCTTCTAAATCATCACTCAACACCACTGATTCCTCATATGTGTAAGTGAAGACTAGAGGAAAAAAGAAAAGATGACTAAGGGACTTTAAGCCATTCCATGCTTAACTGTGCAATATTCTTTTTTTTTTATGTGTGCATTATTCTTGTTGAAAACTTATTCCATTCCATCCCAGCACAGAAGGCAATTGAATGCTTCTTATCCAGGGAAATAGGAGCATCTAAGAAATGGACTACCCATTTATTTAAAAAAAATCATCTTTGCTATATGCCAGGCTTTGTGTTAACAAAGGTGATATGTGGATATGTGTCTAATTCACAAGAGCTATGTCTAGTAAACATATTATGGTAGCAAAGATGATAGAGTATCTGATTCTGGACACAATTCCTATGTGACATGGCATTTGAGGTTTATTTTGCTATAAGAAAACTTCTTGTGAATTTTGGTTTATTGTACAATCTCAAATGGACTATGTTTTCTCTCTCTCTCATTTTAGTAATTCTGCAACCTCAATGATGCCTATTTTGATTGTTCTTTTAGGTTCTAATTTTTGCATTTATTTAGTATAGAATATGGGCCAACATTTGTATAGATACATCCCTGGGAACTCAGTTGAAAGAGAAGTAGATGCATGGTCCTGTATGTGGTGCTGGAATTCTTCCTTGAAGGCAAATAAATGATCCAAGAGTCCATGGGTAAAAAATTATTGAAAACATCAATATATTTCAGCAAAGTCCCAACATGATGAAGATTTACTCACCAAGACAAAGATTCCTATAAATAAGAGCCCCACAAATAAATCAGCCCTTTGGGTGTGAAATATAAAACTACCATTTTGTGGTTTCTGAAAGTTCTGGAATATGAAATTTGTATGTCTAGTGGGAAATAATTTAAGAATAAAAGGGAGACTTCCTCATATCAGTGAGGTCATATGATACATGTCTTTCTCTGATTGACTTATTTTGCTCAGCATAACACCCTCCAGTTCCATCCACATCATTGCAGATGGCAAGATCTCATTCCTTTTGATGGCTGCATAATATTCCATTAATCTCAGGAAACAAAATGAGGGTTGCTGGAGTGGTGGGGGGTGGGAGGGATGGGGTGGGTGGGTGATAGACATTGGGGAGGGTATGTGTTATGGTGAGTACTGTGAAGTGTGCAAGACTGTTGAATCACAGATCTGTACCTCTGAAACAAATAATACAGTATATGTTAAAAAAAGAAGAAGAAGAAGAAGGAGAAGAAGAAGAAGAAGAAGAAGAAGAAGAAGAAGAAGAAGAAGAAGAAGAAGAAGAAGAAGAAGAAGAAGAAGAAGAAGAAGAAGAACAAGAAGAACAAGAAGAACAAGAAGAAGAAGAAAAGAAGAAGAAGAAGAAGAAGAAGAAGAAGAAGAAGAAGAAGAAGAAGAAGAAGAAGAAGAAGAAGAAAGCAGGAAGGGAAGCATGAAGGGGGGGAAATCAGAGGGAGAGATGAACCATGAGAGACTATGGACTCTGAGAAACAAACTGAGGGTTCTAGAAGGGAGGGGGTTGGGAGGATGGGTTAGTCTGGTGATGGGTATTAAAGAGGGAATGTATTGAATGGAGCACTGCGTGTTATGCACAAACAATGAATCATGGAACACTACATCACAAACTAATGATGTAATGCATGGTGATTAACATAACACAATAATAAAAAATTAAAAGAAATGTCAATATTCACAAGTTTAAAAAATACCAACATTTTCCTAAAACTATGACAAATAATACTAACATTTTTATGAAACCATAAAAAATCTTGAATAGCCAAAGCCATCTTGAGAAAGAAGAACAAAGCTGAAGGTATCACAATTAAAGATTTCAAAGTATACTAAAATGCTATAATAATCAAAACGGTATGGCAATGGCACAAATATGGACACATAGATCGACAGAACAAAATAGAGAGCTTGACAGCACCACCCAAAAAAGCTGGACCTCTTTCTTACACCATACAGAAAAAGTCAACTCAAAATAGATTAAAGATCTTCATGTGATACTGGAAACCACAAAACTTGTAGAAGAAACATATGCAGTGATTTCTTTGGTATTGGCAGTAGAAACCTTTTTTCTAGATATGTGTCCTCAGGCAAGATAAACAAAAACAAAAGTAAACAATTGGAACTATAGCAAAATAAAAAGCTTCTGCAAAGCAAAGAAAGACAACAGCAAAACAAAACAGCAACCTAATAAATATAAGAAGATATTTGCAAATATATATCTGATAAGGAGTTAATATCCAAAATACATAAAGAACTTATACAACCCAAAAACTCCAGTAAAATATGGGAAGAGGTCCTGAATAAACATATTTACAAAGAAAACATGCAGATGGCCAATAGACACATGAAAAGATGTTCAACATACCTAATCATAAGGAAAATGCAAATTAAAATCACAATGAGATATAACATTACACCTGCTAGAATGGCTAAAAACAAAACCAAACACACAGACACACAGAAATAAGTGTGGAGAAAAGGGGACCCTTTTACTAGTAATAGGAATGCAAATCGGTACAGTCACTGATGGAAGAGTATGGAGATTCCTCAAAAAATTAAAATAGAATTACCATATGATCCAGTAATTCCATTACTGTGTATTTACACAGAAAATAAAAACACAAATTCAAAAAGATATATGCACCCCTATGTTTATTACAGCATTATTACAATAGTTTAGGTCTGGAAGCAACCCAAGGGTCCAGTCCATCAATAAATGTTTGGCTAAAGGAGATATGAGATTTATAGATACAGATATATATCTGATATATATCATATATGATATATGATATATATCATATATATCATATATATAGTACTTAATTATTTTCTTGTATTTGGAAAATATGTGTATGGCTGTTCTCTGGGGTTGATTAAAGTCTCTTACCTATGACAGAATTCCTGGAGCTTGGATACATATTCTACATTCACTATCCAAGTATTGTAAACACTGACAGAAGGTCACTGTTATTAGGAAATTTAAAAATCCTGCAAGCTGAAATTCCAGGAACAGGTGGGCAAGACCAGGAATTGTAGATGAAACATGCTATTTAAATGTTTCAAATATGTCACTTTTATGAGAGGAAAAATGAAGGCAACCAATAGACTGTAACTAGAGTCTTGAAGCCAAGCTACTTTTAACATCTTGAATGTCCCAAGGATCAGCTAATAAGCAGAATTAAATCATCCACCCATTAAAGCTTTCTGTTCTAGAATAGAAGGCATTTGAATGAACATGGTGTTATTGATATGATTACTCATGGTGCTTCTGAGAATCTGCCAGAATATTTTCTGTCTTTTGCTCCAAATAGACACCTGATTTAACACAAGGCCAGTTTCACCTTCCACTACCAATTTCAAGTCCAAGACCACTGCAGGTTAATAAGATGATACAGATTTCCACACAGCTTTGCCTCAGGAAAAATGTCACCATTACCTGTACTTTGTTGTGAAAACTATTAAAGTATGTATATTTAAAATCTCCAAGTAAGCAATTCAAGTTAGAGTGTACCTGCTTTATTAACAATATAAGAACTAGATACACCCTTGTCGAATTTCTGTGTTGACAAAGGAGTAAAATATTAGTCAGAAAAACTATTTGGTGTTGATAAAATAAATAACTTTTTTGACGTAGCTTAATTCCACAAAGATTGCCTTATTTTTATATGACAAATCCAATATGAACCATCTGAGGGCTTTGTTCCCACTGGAATTTCATCTTCATTCTGACTGAGTAGCACCTACCTGGATCTTCCTGGTTGCTGTGGCAGAGAGCAGAGAATTTGGTCAAATACACACACTGATTACTTTTGTCTCATTGACATTCACTTCCATTTGTTGACCAAAGGAAACGTCATGGACAAACCTGCCATCTCAGTCTGTTAAGTTCTAATAATCTCCCAGGGAAGGGAATGAATATGGTGAGCAGGCCAGCAGTCTCTCTCAAGTTCCATGGACTGATTCACTATAATTCTCCAGTGTTCCACTTTGAAAACAGAAATGTTCAAATTCAACTCCTTCCAGTTCAATGAAAGATAACACTCTTTTGTGTTTTCAGTTATGAGTAGCAAGCTCTGATGGAAAACAGTAATAATATAGACCCAAAGAGTATCAGTCTAAGGCCAATAGTTTGTTGAATAGATTGTTTTATTTCAGTGGTTTTCTAATTTTTCAATTAAAGTGCATTATTATAGCAATATTTTCCTCAAAGCATTAGTGCAAATAGTGAAAATGCCTGCCATATAATATTTAATTAACATCAAGCTAAAGACAATCAATTGTCTCTATATTTTATTCTATGGATATAAAGAATTAAAGAAAATTAATGAACATCTATTCTATATATATAAATTTATAATTTTATTATTAATTTTTAATTGCAGTATACTTAACATATAGTGTTATATTAGTTTTAGGTGTACAATGTTATCATTTTGTCATTTTTGAAGTTTTTATTTATTTTTGTTTTCACTGCCATGTGATTTTGGAAACTCTTCCTGTAAGTGTGGTTTCTCAGCATATGTATTGATGCTTTTCCAAGAGGGAAGACAGCGCCTATTTTCCCCAGCTTCTCTTGCAGTTATAGTGCTGGAATATTAACAATATTTTCCAATCATATGCATTCATGTTAGAATGCACTGTCAAAGTGATAGGGAACTCTCATTTATAATTACTTTGGAACAGTTTCTTTTTTGGGGGGTTTGGGATTTTCTGATAAACCTATGGCTTGATAATTTCATATCTACAAATATAATTAATTGACATCCCATGTATAATGTGTACATATGTATACCAAATTCATCTATATAAAACCATTGTTTATAATAATCCTGAGCCAAAGATGATTCAAGTGTCCATCAATAACAGTATAGCATCATAATAATATAATAGGATACTACACAGAAATGAGAACCAACTACCAATAGACACATGCAATAATACAGATAAATTTCATGTGCATGATGTTCAGTGAAATAATTTAGATATAAATGAGTAATTCCATCATCTAAAGTTAAAAATAACAGGGAAATTTCATCTACAGTGATATTAGTGAGAATAAGTTATCTTTCTAGGGTATTGCAATGCGAGGACATGCAAAGGGAACTCTGGAAGTCTGGTGAGGTCTGTTTCTTGATATGGCTGGTGGTTATAAGACTGTTTCTCCTTTATGAAAAACTCATTGAGCTGTTATTTATGATTTATGTATTTGCAATGTACCCCTCCATAGAAAACTTACTTAGAACGAAAAACAAAACAAAACAAAACTGGTGATGTGAAGATGAAGGCCAACATGGAATTCTCCCTGGAGAGAGTGGTAGGAGGAAGTAACAAGCACATACCACAGTGACAGAGGGTGTAGCTCCAGCTTCTGCACCAGCATGAGCAGTACCAGCTTTGGTGCTGCAACCACTTGGAGCAGCCATGTCCCACTGAGACAGCATGTGCTAAAATGTCTAGATTGGCCTCGAAGTGTGGCACTGCCAAAGGTTCAATAATCAATTTAATGTGTCATCAACTTTCATTTCCACTTAAACTAATGCTATCTTTCTCTAACTCATATAATATTATCCTATTTATAATTGGGGAGTGAAAAAGATTATCATGTATGAGTAATATATGTATAAATAAAGAGACTGTGGGAAGTTATCAGAGGGTTGTAAAATACTTCACAAAATCTAAGATACCTCGTATTACTGTAAGATAGAATTACTTCCAAGACAGTGTAAGAACAATGATTATGTTAAGGTCCAGGAGTGGTAAAATATCCTGCCACATTTTTCTGTTCTTTTCCCGTAGTTTCACCAGTACACCAAAGCTGTGTAGTTCTGGATAAGTTTTTATTGTTCAGGAAAAAAGACAGGGTAGAATTATGTTTTTCTATGAGGGTGCTAAGGGGTTTTCTCCCTTTTATTCTCTTTTTAAAATTTTTTTATTGTTATGTTAATCACCATATATTACATCATTAGTTTTTGATGTAGTGTTCCATGATTCATTGTTTGTGCATAAGGCCCAGTGCCCCACGCAGAATGTGCCCTCTTTAATACCCATCACCAGGCTAACCCATCC
>NW_027397143.1:865052-919844 GCF_003265705.2 Callorhinus ursinus | reverse complement strand
TTCTTCTTCTTCTTCTTCTTCTTCTTCTTCTTCTTCTTCTTCTTCTTCTTCTTCTTCTGGTATTTTTAAAGGGATTGAAATAAATCTGTAGATTGTTTTAGGTAGTATGGACATTTTAACAATATGGATTCTCTCAAAGCATGGAATATCTTTCCATTTGTTTATATCATCAGTTTTTGTAATCAATATTTTACAGTTTCCAGAGTACAATTTCATCTCCTTGGTTCAGTTTATTTTTAGGTAAATTCTTGATGCATGGACAAATACAAATTTCTTAAATTATCTTTCTGCTAATTATTAGTGCATAGAAATGCAACAGATTTGTCTATTAATTTGGTATCCAGGGAATTTACTAAATTTATTTATCAGTTCCAGTAGTTTTTTTGGTTAAGTCTTAAGGTCTTTCTATATGTAGCATCATGTCATCTGCCAATAGTGACTGTTTTCCTTCTTCTGAATTTGGATGCCTTTTATTTCTCTATCTTGTCTGACTGCTGTGGCTGGAGTTCCAGTATTATACTGAAAAAATTGGTGAGAATGACATCCTTGCTTTGTTGCTTTTCTTAGAGTAAAAGCTCTACATTTTTCACCATTGTGTTCATGTTAGCTCTTGGGTTTTCACATATATCCTTTACTATGTTGAAGTATGTATCTTCTTTTTTTTAATAATTTTTTATTGTTATGTTAATCACCATACATTACATCATTACTTTTTGATGTAGTGTCCATGATTCATTGTTTGTGCATAACAGAAGTATGTATCTTCTAAACCTACTTTGAGTTTTTATCATGAATTGATGTTGTACATTGTTAAAAGCTTTTTCTGTGACACCTGGGTGGCTCAGTCAGTTAAATGTCCCACTCCTGATCTCAGTTAAGGTCTTGATCGCAGGGTTATGAGTTGGATATCTGTGTTGGGCTCCATGCAGGGTTGGAGACAACTTAAAAAAAGAATTCCCTCTATCTGTTGAGGTAATCCTATATTTTCATTCCTTTTTTTTGTTTGTTACTCTGGTGTATCATATTGATTGATTTGCAAATATTGAACGACCCTTTCATATTCAGAATAAATCTGTTGATCATAGTGAACAATTTTTAAAACATATTGTTAGATTCGGTTTTGGTAATACCTGAAGATGTTTACATCTATGTTCATCAGAGATATTGGCCCATACTTTTCTTTTTCTGTAGGGTTTTTTATCTGGTTTTGAAGTCAGGATAATGCTGGCCCTGTAGAATGAGTTTGGAAACTTTTCTTCCCCATCTTTTTTTTTGGAATACTTTGAGAAGAATACTACTATCCCTTCTTGAAATTTTTGGTAAAATGCACCTGTGAAGCCATTTGGTCCTTGACATTTGTTTATTGTGTATTTTTTTATTATTGATTCAATAATCAATTGATTCAATTCAATTGATTCATTGATACTAATCAGTGTATTCAAATGTTCTATTTCTTTCTAATTCAGTTTTGGAAGCTTGTATGCTTCTAGGTATATTACATTTCTTCTGAGTTATCCCAATTTTTTGGCATATACCTTTTTATGGTATTCTCATAAACTTTTGAATTTCTGTGGTGGTTGTTATTGCTCTTCCTTTCTTTCTGTTTTGATTTATTTGAGTCCTCTGTCTCTTTTCTCTTTCTCTCTCAATAAATATGAATACAGGTGTATCAATTTTGTTTATCTTTTAAGATAGCCAGTTCAGGCTTCATTGATCTGTGTATTTTATTCTGTTTTGTTTTGTTTTGTTTAATTTAATTCTATTTTATTTTCGATTGCATATTCTTTCTACTCTAATCTTTATTATTTCCTTTTTGGGCTGGTTTGGATATTTGTCCTTCCTTTTCTAGCTCCTTTAATTGTAAAGTTATTGTTTACTTGAGGTTTTTCTTGGTCCCTAAGGTAATACTATATTGCTATTATCTTCCCTCTTACAACAGCTTTTGCTTTCAAAGATTTTGTATTTTTCTGTTAAGGCTTTACCATTTTAATGTTTGAAAATATATTTTTACTGGTGTGATATTACAGATCCACTTCGTCTTTGCTGGAAACATTAAGAGTAAATAAATATAAAATTCAAATTTTCATAAGAGTTTTTTTTTGAAATTCCATTTTTATTAATATGTTATGTTAAACACCATACATTACACCATTAGGTTTTGATGTAGTGTTCCATGATTCATTGTTTGTGCATAACACCCAGTGCTCCAGGCAGAACATGCCCTCTTTAATACCCATCACAGGCTAACCCATCCCCCCAACCCCCTCCCCTCTAGAACCCTCAGTCTGTATTTCAGAGTCCATCGACTCTCATGGTTCATTACCACTCCCCCTCGTTTCCCCCTTCATTCTTCCCCTCCTGCTATCTTCTTTGTTTTTTTTTTTAACATATAATGTATTATTTGTTTTGGAGGTACAGATCTGTGATTCAACAGTCACACAATTCACAGTGCTCACCATAGCACATACCGTCCCCAATGTCTATCACCCAACCATCCCATCCTTCCCACCCCACCCACACTCCAACAACCCTCAGTTTGTTTCCTGAGATTAAGAATTCCTCATATCATTGAGGTCATATGATTCATGTCTTTCACAGATAGACTTATTTCGCTCAGCATAACACTCTCCAGTTCTATCCACGTCATTCCAATGGCAAGATTTCATTCCTTTTGATGGCTGCATAATATTCCATTGTATATATAGATACCACAACTTCTTTATCCATTCATCTGTCGATGGACATCTTGGCTCTTTCCACAGTTTGGCTATGGTGGACATTGCTGCTATAAACATCAGGGTGCACATACCCCTTCCGATTCCTACATTTGTATCTTTGGGGTAAATAACCAGTGGTGCACAGTAGTGCAATTGCTGGATAGTATGGTAGCTCTATTTTCAACTTTTTGAAGAACATCCATACTGTTTTCCAGAGTGGCTGCACCAGCTAGCATTCCCACCAACAGAGTAGGAGGGTTCCCCTTTCTCTGTGTCCCTGTCAACATCTGTCATTTCCTGACTTGTTAATTTTGGCCATTCTGACTGGTGTGAGGTGATATCTCATTGAGGTTTTTATTTGGATTTCCCCGATTCCAAGCGATGTTGAACACTTTTTCCTGTATCTGTTGGCCATTTGGATGTCTTCTTTGGAAAAAATGTTCATGTCTTCTGCCCATTTCTTGATTGGATCATTTGTCCTTTGGGTGTTGAGTTTAAGAAGTTCTAGATTTTGGATACTAGCCCTCTATCTGATATGTCATTTGCAAATATCTTCTCCCATTCTGTTGGTTGTCTTTTGGTTTTCCTGACTTTTTTACTGTGCAAAACTTTTTATCTTGTTGAGGTCCCAAGAGTTCATTTTTGCCATTGCTTCCCTTGCCTTTGGAGATATTTCTAGCAAGAAGTTGCTGCGGATGAGGTCAAAGAGGTTGCTGCCTGTGTTCTCTTTAGGATGTTGATGGACTACTGTCTCAAATTGAGGTCTTTCAACAATTTTGAGTCTATGTTTGTGTGTGGTGTAAGGAAATGGTCCAATTTCATTCTACTGCATGTGACTGTCCAATTTTCCCAACACCATTTGTTAAAGAGACTGTCTTTTTTCCATTGGACATTCTTTCCTCCTTTGAAGAAGGTGAGTTGACCATAGAGTTGAGGGTCCATTTCTGGACTCTCTATTCTGTTCCATTGATCTATGTGTCTGTTTTTGTGCCAGTACCATACTGTCTTGATGATGACAGCTTTGTAATAGAGCTGGAAGTCCAGAATTGTGATGCCACCAGCTTTGCTTTTCTTTTTCAACATTCTTCCGGCTATTCGAGGTATTTTCTGGTTCCATACAAATTTTAGGATTATTTGTTCCATTTATTTGAAAAAAGTTGATGGTATTGTGATGGGGATTGCATTAAAAGTGTAGATTGCTCTAGGTAGCATTGACATCTTCACAATATTTGTTTTTCCAATCCATGGGCATGGAACGCTTTTACATCTCTTTGTGATTCCTCAATTTATTTCATGAGTATTTTATAGTTTTCTGTGTACAGATTCTTTACTTCTTTGGTTGGATTTATTCCTAGGTATCTTATGGTTTTGGGTGCAATTGTAAATGGGATCAAATCCTTAATTTCTTTGTTCTGTCTTGCTGTTGGTGTATAGGAATGCCACTGATTTCTGTGCATTGATTTTACATCCTGCCACTTGACTGAATTCCTGTATGAGTTCTAGCAGTTTTCGGGTGGGGTCTTTTGGGTTTTCCACATAAAGTATATCATCTGCAAACAGTGAGAGTTTGACTTCTTCTTTGCTGATTCGGATGCCTTTTATTTTTTTTCTCTCTGATTGCTGTGGCTAGGACTTCTAGTTCTATGTTGAATAGCAGTGGTGATAGTGGACATCCCTGCCGTGTTCCTGACCTTAGGGGTAAAGCTCTCAGTTTTTCCCCATTGAGAATGATATACTCTGTGGATTTTTCATAGATGGCTCTTATGATATTGAGGAATGGACCCTCTATCCCTGTACTCCGAAGAGTTTTGATCAAGAAAGGATGCTGTACTTTGTCAATGCTTTTTCTGCATCTATTGAGAGGATCATATGGTTCTTGTTCTTTCTTTTATTAATGTATGGTATCACACTGATTGATTTGTGGATGTTGAACCAACCTGGCAGCCCAGGGAAAAAGCCCACTTAGTCATGGTGAATACTCCTTTTAATGTACTGTTGGATCCTATTGGCTAGTATTTTGTGAGAATTTTTCATCAGTGTTCATCAAGGATATTGGTCTGTAATTCTCCTTTTTGATTGGGTCTTTGTGTGGTTTGGGGATCAAGGTAATGGTGGCCTCCTAAAACGAGTTTGGAAGTATTCCCTCCATTTCTATTTCTTGGAACAGTTTCAGAAGAGTAGTTATTAATTCTTCTTTAAATGTTCGGTAGAATTCCCCTAGGAAGCCATCTGGCCCTGGGCTTTTGTTTGTTGGGAAATTATTGATGACTGCTTCAATTTCCTTAGTGGTTAGGATCTGTTCAGATTTTGTGTTTCTTCCAGGTTCAGTTTTGGTAGTGGATACATCTCTAGGAATGCATCCATTTCTTCCAGATTATCTAATTTGCTGGCATATATTTGCTCATAACATGTTCTTATAAGTGTTTGTATTTCCTTGGTGCTGCGTTGTGATCTCTCCTCTTTCATTCATGATTTTGTTGATTTGGGTCATTTCTCTTTTCTTTTTGATCAGTCTGGCCAGGGGTTTATCAATCTTGTTAATTCTTTCAAAGAACCAGCTCCTTGTTTCATCGATCTGTTCTACTTTTCTTTTGGTTTCTATTTCATTGATTTCTGCTCTGATTTTTATTATTTCTCTTCTCCTGCTGGGTTTAGGCTTTATTTGCTATTCTCTCTCCAGCTCCTTTATGTGTAGGATTAGGTTGTGTATTTGAGACCTTTCTTGTTTCTTGAGAAAGGCTTGTGTTGCTATATATTTTCTTCTTAGGACTGCCTTTGCTGTATCCCAAAGATTTTGAACAGTTGTGTTTTCATTTTCATTGGTTTCCATGTTTTTTTAATTCTTTAATTTCCTGGTTGACCCATTCATTCTTTAGTAGGATGCTCTTTAGCCTCCATGTATTTTAGTTCTTTCTGACTTTCATCTTGTGATTGAGTTCTAGTTTCAAAGCATTGTGGTCTGAAAATATGCAAGGAATGGTCCCAATCTTTTGGGACCAGTTGAGACCTGATTTGTGACCTAGGATGTGATCAATTCTGGAGAATGTTCCATGGTCACTAGAGAAGAATATGTATTCTGTTGTTTTGGGATGGAATGTTCTGAATAGATCTGTGAAGTCCATTTGGTCCAGTGTGTCATTTAAAGTCTTTATTTCCTTGTTGTTTTTTTTGCTTAGATGATCTGTCCTTTTCAGTGAGGGGGGTGTTAAATTCCCCCACTATTATTGTATTGTTGTTGATGTGTTTCTTTGCTTTTGTTATTAATTGCCTTGTCTACTTGTCTGCTCCCATGTAAGCGGCATAGATATTTACAATTGTTAAATCTTCTTGTTGAATAGACCCTTTAAATAAGATATAGTGTCCTTCCTCATCTCTTATTACAGTCTTTGGTTTAAAATCTAATTTGTCTGATATAAGGATTGCCACCCCAGCTTTCTTTTGGTGTCCATTAGCATGGTCAATGGTTTTCCACCCCTTCACTTTCAACCTGGGGGTGACTTTGGGTCTAAAATGAGGCTCTTGCAGACAGCATATTGATGGGTCTTGTTTTTTAATATAATCTGATAATTTGTGTCTTTTGATTTGGGCATTTAGCCCATATATACACAGGGTAACTATTGAAAGATATGTGTTTAGTGCCATTTTATTGCCTATAAGGTGACTGTTACTGTATATTGTCTGTGTTCCTCTCTGGTCTATGTTGCTTTTAGGCTCTCTCTTTGCTTAGAGGACCCCTTTCAATATTTCTTATAGGACTGGTTTTGTGTTTGCAAATTCCTTTAGTTTTTGTTTGTCCTGGAAGCTTTTAATCTCTCCTTCTATTTTCAGTGGCAGCCTAGCTGGCTAGAGTATTCTTCACTGCATATTTTTCTTATTTAGTGCCCTGCATATATCATGCCAGTCCTTCCTGGCCTGCCAGGTTTCTGTGGATAGGTCTGTTGCCATCTAATGTTTTTACCATTGTAGGTTACATATCTCTTCTCCTGAGCTGCTTTCAGGATTTTTTCTTTGTCTCTGAGACTCGTAAGTTTTGCTATTAGATGTCAAGTTGTTGACCTATTTTTATTGATTTTTTGTGGGGTTCTCTGTGTCTCTTGGATTTTGATGCCTGTTTCCTTCCCAAATTAGGGACGTTCTCTGCTATAGTTTGCTCCAATATACCTTCTGCCCCTCTCTCTCTTTCCTCTTCTTCTGGGATCTCTATTATTCTAATGTTTCATCTTATGGTATCGCTTATTTCTTGTATTCTGCCCACATGATCCAGTAGTTGTTTATCTCTCTTTTTCTCAGCTTCTTTATTTTCCATCATTTAGTGTTCTAAATTTCTAATTCTTCTGCTTCATTTATCCTAGCAGTTAGAGCCCCCATTTTTTATTGCACCTCATTAATAGCCTTTTTGATTTCGACTTGGTTAGATTTTAGTTCTTTAATTTCTCCAGAAAGCTTTCTCTAATAACTTCCACCTTTTTTTCAAGCCCAGGTCTTATCTTTAAAATCATTATTCTGAACTCTAGTTCTGACACCGTACTAATGTCTGTATTGAGTAGGTCCCTGGCAGTGGGTACTGCCTCTTTTTCATAGGTGATTTTTTCCGTCTTTTCTTTTGTCCAGAGGAAAATAGATGAATGAGAGAACAAAATGCTAACAGGGTAACAACATCAAAGAAAATATACTCTAAACAAATCAGAAAAGACCTGAAACTGGGGGAAAAGAAAGGGAAAGAAAGAATAAAGAAAAAGAAAAAAAAAGGTAAAAACAAAAACAGAACAAAACAAAAATAAAAACACAGAATATGATATAATATGATCAGGCTGGTGCATAGATCAGTGCCACACATTAGATTCTGGGTGTATTTTGGGCTTAGAAGAAAGTGCCTCCCAAAATTTTAAAGAAAGAAAAACTTATATATATACAAAAATAAGGGTTAATACGATGAAGGGTTGGAATATGACTGTAAAGATGAAAATTATAAAAAGATTTTATAAAAGGAATTGATATGATAAGCAGTTGTTTGAAAAAAGAAAGAAGAGGACTAGAAAAAAAAGGGAGATAATGTGATCACGCAGGAGACTAGAACAATGCCATACTCTAGAGATTTAGGGTATATTTTGGTCTGTTAGAAGAAACTGTATCTCAAAATTCTAAAGAGAGAACAACTTATATATATATGCCAAAAATAAGGGTAACTACTATGAAGGGATAGAATATGACTCTATAAATGAAAAATAAAAATGTTTTTTAAAAAAGGGATTGATAAGATGTTGGTTGAAAAAGGGAAAAAGAAAAATTCAAAAAGAAAAGACAGTAAAAAAATTAACTTTGAAAGACTAAAGAATCATGGTAAAAGAGCTATGCATTCTAAGGGCAGTATTCCCCTAGCACTGGAGTTCTGCCGTTCTCATTGAGCGGTAAACTTGGTCTTGGCTGGCCATTCTAGCTGATCTTCTGGGGGAGGGGCCTGTTGCCGTTGTTCCCAAATGTCTTTGCCAGAGGTGGAATTGCCCTGCCCTTGCCAGTCTGGGTTAAGTCATTTGTTCTGGTTTGCTCTCGGGAGATTTTGTTCCCTGCAAGCTTTCCAGTCGGCTTGGAGTTGGAGGATAAGAATGAAATGGCAGCCTCCCAATCTCCACCCCAGAGGACCCAAGAACTTGGGGCCCCACTCCTCAGTGCAGCTCCAGAGAAAAGCAGTCAATGACTCTTGTCTCCCCGGTCTCTGCCACACTCCATGCTCACCCGGCCTGTGACCAAGCATTTCTATCTCTGGCACACAACCCCATGTGGAGTCTCCAAACCCAGCAGATCCCTGTGGTATGCTCCCGTGCTGCTCCTCCCAAGGGAGGAAGGGGGGTCTCCCCGGATCTGCCGCTTGTTGGGTCCCTGCTGGAAGTGCAGGGGCCCAAATGTGCTGTGGATCAGGGTTTATGGCAACCCCGAGCTGAGTGCCCACTCCTCTGCTCTGTCTCTGCAGCCAGCTTCCCCGCTCTGATACCTGGGAGCTCTGCCACACTCAGGCACCCCCGGTCTTTCTGTGACCCCAAGGGTCCTGAGACCACACTGTCCCACAAGGGTTCCATCCCCCGCTTAGCCACTGGAGCGATGTCTCTCAGCAGAATTAACTTCTAAAAGTTCCCATTTTGTGCTCTGCTGCTCTATCATTTGCCAGAAGTGGCCGCCAGAGGCCCCCTCCCCCGCCGTCTATCCTCCAGAATATCGTCTGGGATTCACTTCTCCGCATGTCCTACCTTCCAGAAAGTGGTCGCTTTTCTGTTCAGAGAGTTGTTGCTGTTCCTTTCTTTGATCTCCTGTTTGAGTTCATAGGTGTTCAGAATGGTTTGATCCCTATCCAGCTGAATTCCTGAGACCAGACAAAATCCAAGTCTCCTACTCCTCTGCCATCTTGCTCTGCTTGCTTTCAAAGATTTTAAACAGTTGTATTTTCATTTAATTTTTCTCCTGTAATTTATTTTTATCTCTCCTTTTATTTATTGGCTGCCCCATTCATTATTTGATAGCATGTTACTTAGCCTGCATGTGTGTGTTCTTTCCTGATTTTCTTTAAGTTGGTTTCCCGTTTCATATTGTTGTGATTGGAAAAGATGCATGGTGTCATTCCAGTCTTTTATAATTGGTTGAGACTTGTTTGTGGTTTCAAATATGATCTATTTTCAAGAATATTACACATGCATTTGAAAAGAATGTATATTCTGCTGCTTCTGGATGAAATGTTCTGAATACAGCTTCTAGGGTCATCTGAACCCTAAATGTTCACATGTGTCATCAATGTGTCATCAAAGACACTGTTTCTTTGCTGCTTTTCTTTTTGGATAATCTATCCATTGATGTAAGTGGATGTTAAAGTCACTTATTATTATTGTATTACTGTCAATTTCTTCCTTTATGTCTGTTAATAGTTGTTATGTATTTAGTTACTCCAATGTCGAGTGCATAAAACTTTACAATTATTGTGTCCTCTTGTTGGAATGTTCCCTTTATTACTATGTAATGTTCTTATTTGTCTCTTGTTACTCTTTGTTTTAAGGTCCATTTTGTCTGATATATGTAGCATTACCTAGCTTTCTTTTTGCTTCCATTTGCATGGTACCTGTTTTTCATTCCTTCATGTTCAATCTCCATGTGTCTATAGGCCTGAAATGAGCTTTTTTTAGATAGCACATAAATGGGTCTTATTTTTTCTCCTATGTCTCTTAACTGCAGGACTTAATCCATTTCCATTTAAACTAATTATTGATAGCTATGTACTTATTGCCATTTTGTCAGTTGTTTTATGATTATTTTTGTAGTTCTTCTATGTTCTTTTCTTGTTCTATTCCCTTATGCTGTAATGGCTTCTATAATAATGTGATTGGATTCCCTTTGTTTTTGTGTGTGCATTGATACAGGATTTTGATTTGTGATTACCATTCAGCTCATATATAAATTGTTATGCATACAACAGTTGATATTAAGTTGAAGGTCACTTAGATTTGAAACTATTCAAGGTCAAGTGGGTGGCTCATTCAGTTAGGCATTTGCTTTTGCCTCAGGTTGTGACCCCGGGCTCCTGGGAGCAGGCCCAGTGTCAGCTCCCTGTTCAGTGGGGAGTCTGTTTCTCCCTCTCCCTCTGCCCCTCTCCCTTTGCTTCTCTCCTTTTGCACCTCTCCCACTCATGCTCTCTCTCTCAAATAAATAAATACAATCTTTTTTAAAAATTGAAATTATTCTAAAAGCACTAAATTTTTACTCCTGGAGGGGCAGAGAGGGAGAAGGAGACTCTCCACAAAGCAGGGAGCCTGATGCAGGCTTCAATCCCAGGACCCCAGGATCATGACCTGAGCCAAAGGCAGATGTTTGGCTGACTGATCCACCCAGGTGTCCCATCTTTTCACCAATTTTTATAAATATAATTGATTTTAATGCTTTTATATTATGTTTGCACTTACCAGTGAAATTTTGTTCTTTCCTATTTTTTTCTTACTCCTGATTACAGCCTTTACTTCCACTCAAAGAATTCCTACTAATGTTTCTTATAAGGATGGCTTACTGGTGATAAACTCTTTTAACTTTTGTTTGGGAAACTCTTTATCTCTCCTTCTATACTGAATGATAACATTGCTGGATCAAGTATTCTTGGATGCAGGGTTTTTGTTTGTTTTCCCTTTCAGTACTTTGAACTTGTCATGCCATTTCCTTATGGCTTGCAAAGCTTCTGTCAAAAAATAAATAGCTGATAAACTTAAGAGGTTTCTTGTTTTTTTTGAAAGATTTTTTATTTATTTATTGAGAGAGAGAGAGAATGGTAGAGAGAGAGCATGAGAGGGAAGGAGGTCAGAGGGAGATGCAGACTCTCTGCTGAGCAGGGAGCCCGATGTGGGACTCAATCCCGGGATTCTAGGATCAAGGGTTTTTTTTTATGTAACTATTTTCTTTGATCATGCTCCTTTTATAATTCTCTCTTATCACTACTTTTTTGCCACTTTAATTACTATGTCTCTTAGTGTGGACATCCTTGGGTTAATTATTTTTTGGGTGTCTCTGTGCCTCCTGTATCCAGGTGTCTGCTTCCTTCTTCAGATTGGAAAATTTTCAGCTACTATTTCTTCAAATACATTCTTTCTCTCTGCTTCTCTCTCTCTCTTCTCCCTCTGGGATCCCTATGATGTGGATATTATTACACTTGAAGATGTCACTGACTTCCCTTAACTTGTTCTCATTTTTGTTATCCTTTTGTTCTTCCTGCTGTTCAGCTTGGTTGCTTTTCATTACCATGTCTTCCAGGTTGTTGACCATTCTTCTCTCTCCTCGAAACGTCTCTAAACTGCTATCAATTCCTTCTGGTATACTTTGTTGTTGTTGTTAACTCAGTTCTTGAGTTTCATTTCTAATTGGAGATATATATATATATATATATATATATATGAGAGAGAGAGATGTCTTTCTGAATGTCTCACTGAGATCCTCCACTCTTTTCTGTAGTCTAATGATATCTTTATGATTATCATTTTTGATTCCTTATCAAGCATATTGTTTATCTCTGTTTTACATAGCTCGTTTGATGTGTTTTTGTCCTGTTCTTGCATCTGGGACCTGTTACTCTGTCTCTCCATTTTGTCTAACTTTGTGTTTATTTGTACATATTGGAAAGTCAGGTATGTCTCATGATCTTGCAAGTTGTGGCCTTGTGATGAAGAGGTCTCTTGGTGCCCTTTAGAGTATCAGAGTCAGGTGTTTCAGGGGTGTATCTTATGTGTTTTGTGCACCCTACTGTTGCATCTGGGCTGCCTGTGTTTTCAGTCCATTGCTGCAATAGCCCACTTTGTCTCATATGGTGCACCAGGCCAGGTTTGATCCCTGTTGTATTAAGGAGACAGTCTGGGGCTGCTGCAGGCTTGTAGTAGGGTGGTGTCAGCAGTCAGATAGGATGAATGTCCTCAATCTATCTGCCAGCTCTGCAGTAACACTGGCTTGCAGGCCTCTCTCCCTGTGCTCTCCCTCCCTGGGAAATGTTCATTGTTGGGCTGGGCCTGCCGGCAGACAGATGTTTACCTTAGTCTGTCTGTTGAACCAGCAGTCACACTGAAATTTAGGGCTTCTCCCAAGGCTGCCCTCTGAGAGGTTTTGTTGTTGAGCAGAACCAGCAGCCTGACTATATGCCTGCCCCTCATCTGTCTCTGGGGCTCCAGTTGGCTGATTGGCTGGGCATTCTCTGCCCTGCAACATATAAGTTTTGACTCTGCCCTGCAAGCACACTGGTGTGGGGGGTTATTTTCTTTCTCTCAAGTTCAGGAGTCACTTTGGAGTGGCACAGTCCCTGCCTGTGTTGCTTGCATGGTGTGTCAGTGCAGGAGTTGCTTTGCAGGGAGGCCTATTGAGTAGGGCAGGTTGGATAGGGGTCCATCCACAGAAGATCAAGGGGGTGGGGCATGTGTTGTTAGCAAGATACGTGGAGAGTGTTCATGCTGGTCCCCACAAGTATCTGGCTATTTAAGCTGGGGGAAGAGGGAAAGAAAAGAGAAAAGGAGCCTGTCCAGTCTTTTGTTCTTGGAGAAATCTAAAAATCCCTGCACCTCTAGCACACATTCAGAGATTAGTAAATAAATCTCCTTTATGGATACCCCAGGCTTATCCAACTACTGCTTCTATGCTATATTTTGGTGAGGTTATTTGTTATACTATCTCCTTAAGGGCAGAGACTCAGTTTCCTATTGCCTTCCAGCTCACCCAGAACTAAACCTAGTGATTTTTAAAGTACCCAGAATTAAGCTCTGCTGATTGTAAAAACCCACAAAGTTAAGTTCCACTGATTTTCAAAGCCAAGTATGAAGATGACTCATCTTCCCAGCGTGGGTCGTCCATGCCTGGGGTCCCCGGTGTGGGGTCTGATCCTCTCAATTCTCTATGCTTGTGGGGTCTCTCCCATTCATGGTTAGTCTGGCTGAGGGCTTGGTTCCCAGCCATAACTCCACACTTCCTATTATTTTCAGTGTGGCTTCTCTATAATTAACTGTGGAATATCTGATCTGCCAGTCTTTGAGTCGTTACTGAGTTAGTTGAGGTGATGTGTCTGTTATCTCAGTGTGTCCATGGAATTTGGTGAGCTTAGGATCCTCCTACTCTGGTATCTTGCCAGACTTCCTGACCTGGAGAGCCTAAACCTTTATATATCCTTTTTTTTTGTTCTTGTCAGTGAGATTGATCCTTTTAAAATTTTATTTAAATATACAATAGTACATAATGTGACAAAGACAAGTTTATGAAGTTCTACATACTTACTACACAGAACTGACAGCTGTAAGAATTTTGTGTTACATGATTTTTAAAATATCTTTTGCATGTTGTTTTGGTCTGTTATCATTTTTTTCTTCTTTCTCTTTTGTCAAAGGCTATTGGCATCATATACTAATGTATATCATATAAATTTTTATTTTTTATTTAATTATGACATACATTTTTACATATTTATGCAACCATAAGTAATGCACAAGTTGATCAGTCAACCAGAAAACAGGGTCTCTATTATGTGTTTAGCTAGAAGCACTGGATATGCAGCATTGAATAATACAGAAAAGAGGCAGCATAACAGGAACTTAGGTTTTAGTTGAAGACAAATATTAAACTCATAGGTAATACAATGATAATATAAATTCAGATAGGCAAAATTTATAGATAAATCACTAATTTAAATGACATGGCTTAGACATGCATCTTGTAGTAGGTGATGTTTGGACTGAGCATTGAATGAGATGTATTCAGTCATGATAAAACATGAGAAAAGACCCTGATATGGTATCCTTCTCATTGAATCCTACTGTTATAAAGAAGGGGAATAAACAAAGGGGAGAAAAGTTCTGTTATGAACAAAACTGTGTCCACCCATCAAAAGCTTTTGAAGTCCTAGATCTACAGTATTTGATGGTAACTTGAAGCAGGATTCAGAACATGTTAGACATGTATAATGTTCAAGATGCATCCTTCCTTGGAGTCTAGGTGGACACTTACTTTAAAAAAATAATGCCACTTACTTAGACCCAGGAATATTTTACATTTATATATGAAAGGGTACAATTAAATGTTGGTATTTACAATTGCGGTATCTTTAGAAGATTTTAAGTACGATTTTACCATTAACAGCTTGTTTATTTTTATTTTTAAAATATTTTATTTATTTATTTGACAGGGATAGAGGATAGATAGATAGATAGATAGATAAATAGATAGATAGATAGATGATAGATGATACATAGAGAACAAACAGGGGGAGTGGCAGGCAGAGGGACAGGAAGAAACAGGCTCTCCCCTGAGCAAAGAGCCTAATGTGGGGCTTCATCCCAGGACCCTGGGATCATGACCTGAGCTGAAGGCAGACACTTAACTGACTGAGACACCCAGGCGCCCCCATTAACAGCTTGTTTAAAATATCTGCATCCAAGAAGCAGCTAAACTCCATCCTTCAGTGGCAGGTGTAGAAGGAGAAGGAAGCAGAGGAGATAACAGCTGACAATGATCTTGAGGAACTTTTCTGTGGCCTGGTTGTGTGGAGCTATCCCAGGGATTAGAACAAGATCTATGCCATGGGAAAAAGGACAGATTGAGAATATCAGTCAAAATATGTTATTTTATTTTAAAAATGAGAGTTGGTGTATGTTTTTTTGTGTTGTGAATTATACAGTGAACAGATAAATATGTTTGAAAACATCCGTGTAAGATCTATAAGAAAAGTACAAACTCCTATAAATAGTAATCAGGTAAAAAATAGAACTTTTTCAGGACACATTAGTCTATTAATGCTCCTTATCACATTCTCTTCCTTCAAACTAGAAATTCTCAAAAGGGCAAAATCCCTCCCCCCTCAAGGGGACATTTGACAGAATATGGAATCAGTTTTAGTGGTCACTAAGGGCAAGGGATAGGGTTGCCACTGGCCTTCAGTGGGGAATGGATAAGGATATGACTAAACATTCTACAATCCACAGAATAGGCCCCACAACAAAGAATCAATTGACCCAAAATGACAATGGTGGTGAGGTTAAGAAAGTTTCCTTATGGAAATTTGTATAAATGTTTCTCATTGCCTTAGGGAAAAAATATTTATTTTCTATATTTAAGACTGTAATTTTTGGGCCATAGAGTGCTTCCTAATTTGAATAATGACAAAATATTTTCCACAATTACTATAGGAAGTTATAGTCACATCAGTACTTTATGAAATTTTCATTTGTTTTATTTCCTCACCAATATTTTGTATCCTATGAATATTTAATATGTGTAAATATGTTAGTTATAAGAAGATATCTCACTGTGGTTTTAATATGCATTTTCCTAATTGACAGTGGGTTGAATATTTGTTCATGTGTTTATTAGATATTTGGATTAGCTTTTTCTTGAAGTGTTTTTTAGCTTTGCCTATTTTTTTATATTTCTTCATCAGACATGTGGAAAATACTCTTTTTCATTTGGGGGCTTCTTTGATCCCCTTTATGATTTCTTTTCATTAATAGAACTTGCTTATTTTAATAGTCAGTATCATCCACTTGTTTTAGTGTCAGTAGATTTTGTGTCTTATTTGAAATATTTCCCTTAGAGTATAAAGACAGTGACCTACATGATTTCCTAAAAGCTGTATATTCTTTGGCTTATATTTAGAACTGAAATCCACTTAAATTTGACACTTATCTCAGATACGAAGTAAGAATGCATTAATAATTGTTCCATATGAATACCTACTTCCCTGATCATCATTTATTAAATGTGTTTTATTTCACTGCTGCTTTGCACCCCTCCCTTGGTCCCTGCATGTCTGTAGGTCTTGCTATGGCAGAAGGGATGAGAACCAGCACTTCATCCTCATTGAGCTCCAGGCAGCATCAGTCCTGTAGTGAACATTATATATCCTCATGAAAGCCATTAGCAGGAGTCACACTGAGCAAGCCCTCTTAGTGTGGGCTGCATTTTGTGCTCTACTCCAAAAAGCTGCATTTTCTGTTCAGGCAAGTAAACCAGATGTAGAGCGGCCTTTGTCCCAATGCACTGAAGTCTCAAAATGTTTGTGTTCCAAAACTTTCATTGTAGTAACTTCTATGGTAGAGGAGGGGGGATGAGGTCACATAAGGGTGAAGGGACCCTCTAGTAAGAGATTGACAGAACTGTATAATGCTCCTTTCCATTGGGAAGTGACAGATTTACTGCCCTTTAGCAGACTTGTTGGGCAGACTGACAGGATGAGCCATCAAGATCTTTAAAAGGGGTGGCAGCCCCTTCTCCAAGGTCTCTCCACATCACAACCATCTGACACGTCCTTTCCTCCTCATTTCTTCTATTGATGACTCTCAGTTCTCGACAGTTATTTATAGCTTCCCTCTCATTATTTTTTTTCCCATTTCTTCATATTGTAGCATCTTTCTCAGGCTGTATTCTGAAACCCAACATGTATATATGCTCCAGCCCATGAGCTTCTCTCATCCATCCATCTGCCTGGCAGCTTCAGCTGCCCTCAATATCTGGAAAGTTCTTTACTTCCCAAAGAATTAGATACTGGCACATTCCTGGGGAAAACGACTTTCAGAGTTTAGTATCAGGACTCAAGATCTATAAAGAACTTCTTAAATTCAACACCCAAAAAACAAATAATCAAGTCAAAAAGTGGGCAGAATATATGAAAAGACACTTCTCTGAAGAAGACATACAAATGGCTAACAGACACAAGAAAAACTCTTCATCATCATTAGCCATCAGGGAAATTCAAATCAGAGCCACATTGAGATACCACCTTACACCAGTTAGAATGGCAAAAATGGACAGGGAAAGAAACAACAAATTTGGAGAGGTTGTGGAGAAGGGGGAACCCTCTTACACTGTTGGTGGGAATGTAGGTTGGTACAGCCACTTTGGAAAACAGTGTGGAGGTGCCTCAAAAAATTAAAAATAGAGCTACCCTATGACCCAGCAATTATACTCCTGGGTATTTACCCCATAGACACAGATGTAGTGAAAAGAAGGGCCACATAGACCCCAATGTTCATAGCAGCAATGTCTGCAAGAGCCAAACTGTGGAAAGAGCTGAGATGCCCTTCAACAGATGAATGGATAAAGAAGATGTGGTCCATATATACAATGGAATATTACTCAGCCATTAGAAAGGATGAATACCCAACTTTTCCATCAACATGGATGGGACTGGAGGAGATTATGCTAAGTGAAATAAGTCAAGCAGAGAAAGTCAATTATCATATGGTCTCACTTATTTGTGGAACCTAAGGAATAACATGGAGGACACTAGGAGAAGGAAGGGAAAAATGAGGGGGGGAATTGGAGGGAGAGAAGAACCATGAGAGACTATGGACTCTGAGAAAGAAACAGGGTTTTAGAGGGGATGGGGTAGGGGGGATTGGTTAGCCCGGTGGTGGGTATTAAGGAGGGCAGGTACTGCATGGAGCACTGGATGTTATATAAAAACAATGGATCATGGATCACCACATCAAAAACTAATGATGTATTGTATGGTGACTAACATAACATAATAAAATTAAAAAAACAAAAAAAGGTCTGATAGCTTAGGAGCAGGCAGGAGTGAATCATGTCCCTATGAACTCATTTGTTTTAGAAGAACCCCCAGTGATTCCTCCGCAATTCACTGGTTTTTCAGAGAAGAGTTTCAAAGCAATGCTATAGAATATACACAAATATATTAACCCTGCCTTAATAAAGGCAGGCCCTTTCAATTATTCAATTACTCAGTCAACAAATATTTATTGAGTGTTTACTATGTACTCCTTACCATGCCAGGTACAGAAAAAACAATGAAAAATAAGACAAGCTTGGTCTCTGCTCTTGGTCCTATGCTCATTGTTGGGAAATGCCACATATACAAAGAAATACATTTAAAGTAAAACAAAAACAAAAACAAAATCCAACACAAATATATTGATCAGAAGCACTGAAGGCAGAGAATAATTAGCATTACTCAAGTAATTTATGACCCTAATCGACATTGAGCCACATGCTGCAAACCTAAGTTAATGGTGTCTTTCTGAGCTCTCATTCTGGAAAAAGCACCATGTCAGATACTGTGGATAATTGTCAAGAATGTTAAAGATATTCAGCTCTCAAACTTTATAATTTTATCTTGCTCCCTCAAGAATGTAAGATGGAACATATATGTCAGAAAATTTGTAATCAATTAAAGCGATGTAATATACATTAAAAAAAAGGAGTCAGCCTAAGTGACTGATGCTCAACCACTGACTTTCTTTAGGACTTTCAGCTCCAATGAAATGTTCTGTGCTATTTGGCTGTAACAAGAGCATGAAAAATGCCCTCCAGCATATTTCTGGAAAAAAAAATTCCAAGGAATTTTTCCCAGAGCCTACAACTCATATATTTCTCTGATAATCCTCTGTTACCAGTTGCCAAGGACCTTCAGCTGGCTCATATTTCAGGAACCCACTGCAGGATACAGAGCTGCTTTCCAGAGTTCTCATCGTGCTATAAAAATAAAGCCATTGGCCAAGCCCAAGACTTAACACTGACGACATCAGGACTTCTACTCAACAAAATCCATATGTTTATTCTTGCCCCTTATGTTAGTTTTGCTTCTCCAATTTTCACTTTATCCCCATGCTAAGGGAAAAACAGGTCACATTTATTTTAGGGCAATATCTGTTTTTCAGGAATTATTGTGCCATTTTTACAGTCTAGATTAATGATATGGTCAAAATAAGTTTCTGGATTGCACCTGCTAAAACTGCTTCCAGGAAGCAGAGCTCTACTCCACAACATTTCCTCTAACCATTGTAGCAACAGAAATGTAGACATTAGTCATATCTGGGATCTGAAATGTTTATTCATTTCCCTATTCAATGCCTTCTTAATCTCTGCAGATTTCCCTAGAAATATCTTTATCATACTTCCCCTGAGTCTGAAAGTCTATAGCTTCACGTTCTGACTAACTAGGAGTCCCTATGACTTTCTTATGTTTTTCATTTTCAAATTTTTATTTAAATTCCAGTTAGTTAACATATGGTGTTATCAATAGTAAATATTATTTAACCATTATTATTAACCAATATTATTTGGTTTCATGAGTAGCATTTAGTGACTCAACATTTACATATAACATCCAGTGCTCCTGGTGTTAGTGGCCACAAGTGGACTCCTAAATATATATCACCTATTAACTCCTCCCATACCCACCTCCGCTCCAGAAACCTTCAGTTTGTTTGTTATATTTAAGAGTCTCTTATGGTTTCTTTCCCTCTCTCTCTTTTCGTTCCTCATTCCCATTAGTTCATCTGTTTTGTTTCTTAAATTCCACATGAATGAAATCATATGGTGTTTGTTGTTCTCTGACTGACATATTCCACTTAGCATAATACCCTCTAGCTCTTTCCATGTCTTTGGAAATGGCAAAATTTCATTCTTTTCGAAAGCTGAGTAATATTCCATTGTATGCATATATGCCGTATCTTCTTTATCCATTCATGAGTCAATGGATATTTGGGCTCTTTTATAGTTTGGCTATTGTTGATAATGGTGCTATAAATATTGGGGTACATGCACCCATTCAAATGTGTATTTTTCTGTCCTTTGGGTAAATACCTACTAGTGCAATTGCTGGATAGGAGAATAGTTTTATTTTTAACTTTTGAAAGAAGCCCCATGCTATTCTCAAGAGTGGCTGCAGCAGGTTGAATGCCCAGCAATGGTGTAAGAGGATTCCCCTTTTTCCACACCCTCAACAACATTTGTTGCTTATATTTTGTTAATTTTAGCTGTTCTGACTAGTGTGAGTTGGTAACTTATTTTTTTATTATGTTCAGTTAACCAACATATAGTACATCATTAGTTTTTGATGTAGTGTTCAATGATTCATTACTTGCGTATAACAAGCAGTGCTCATCACAACACATGCCCTCCTTGACACCCATCACCCGGCTACCACATCCCCCAACCCCCTCCCTTCCATAACCCTCAGTTTGGTTCCCGGAGTCCAGAGTCTCTCATGGTTTGTCTCCCTCTCTGATTTCATCCCTTTCAGTTTTCCTTCCCTTCCCCCTACGGTCCTCTGTGCTATTCCTTATGTTCCACATATGAGTAAAACCATACGATAATTGTCTTTCTCTGCTTGACTTATTTCACTTAACATAATCCCCTCCAGTTCCACTGATGTCCATGTAAATGGTAGGTATTCATCCTTTCTCATGGTTGAGTCATTTTCCACTGTATATATGAACCACATCTTTATCCATTCATCTGTTGAAGGACATCTCGGCTCATTCCACAATTTGGCTATTGTGGACATTGCTGCTATAAACACTGTGGTGTATGTGCCCCTTCTTTTACTACATCTGTATCTTTGGGGTAAATACCTAGTAGTGCAATTGCTGGGTTATAGGGTAGCTCTATTTTTAACATCTTGAGAAACCTCCATACTGATTTCCACAGTGCTGGTACCAGCTTGCCTTTCTGCTAACAGTGAAGAAGCGTTCCCCTTTCTCTACATCCTTGCGAACATTTGTTGTTTCCTGTCTTGTTAATGTTTGCCATTCTAACTGGTTTAAGGTGGTATCTCATTGTAGTTTTGATTTCGATTTTGATTTTTATTTCCCTGATGTCTAATGATGTTGAACACTTTTTCATGTGTCTGTTGGCCATTTGTGTGTCTCCTTTGGAGAAGTGTCTGTTTATGTCTTCTGTCCATTTTTTGATTGGATTATTTGGTTTTTGGTTGTTGAGTTTGAGATCTTTATAGATCTTGGATACCAGCCCTTTATCTGTTATGTCATTTGCAAATACCTTCTCCCATTCTGTTGGTTGTCTTTTGGTTTAGGTGACTGTTTCTTTTGCTGTGCAAAAGTTTCTTATCTTGATGAAGTCCCCAAAGTTCATTTTTTGCTTTTGTTTCCCTTGCCTTTGGAGACATGTCTTGAAAAGAAGTTGCTGTGGCCAATGTCGAAGTGGTTACTGCCTATGTTCTCCTCTAGGATTTTGATGGATTCCTGTCTCACATTGAGGTCTTTCATCCATTTTGAGTTTATCTTTGTGTATGGTGTGAGAGAATGGTCCAGTATCATTCTTCTATATGTGGCTGTCCAAATATCCCAGCACCATTTACTGAAGAGACTGTCTTTTTTTCCATTGGGATATTTTTTTCCTGATCTGTTGAAGATTAGTTGAACATAGACTTTTGGGTCCACTTCTGGAGTCTCTATTCTGTTCCATTGATCTTTGTGTCTGTTTTTGTGCCATTATTATACTGTCTTGATGCTCACAGCTTTGTAATATAGCTTGAAGTCTGGCATCATGATGCCCCCAGGTTTGATTTTCTTTCTCAACCTTCCCCTGGTGACTCAAGGTCTTTTCTGGTTCCATACAAATTTTAAGTTTCTTTGTTTTAGCTCTGTGAAAAATGTTAATGGTATTTTCATAGGGATTGGATTGAAAGTGTAGATTGCTCTGGGCAGCAAAGACATTTTAACAATGTTTATTCTTCCAATTCATGAGCATGGAATTTTTTTTTTATTTCTTTGTGTCTTCCTCAATTTCTTTCATATGTGTTCTGTACCTTCTAGAGTAGAGATAGTTTACCTCTTTGGTTAGGTTTATTCCTAGGTCTCTTATGATAATTGGTTCTAGTGCAAATGGAATCAATTCCTTAATTTATCTTTCTTCAGTTACATCTTTAGAGTATAGAAATGCAACTGATTTCTGTGCATTGATTTTGTATCCTGTCATGTTGCTGACTTTGTGTATGAGTTCTAGCAATTTTGGTGTGGAGTCTTTTTTGTTTTTCACATAAAGTATCATGTCATCTGTGAAGAAAGAGAGTTTGACTTCTTCATTGCCAATTTGAATGCTTTTTATTTCTTTTTGTTGTCTGATAGCTGAGGCTAAGACTTCTAGTACTATGTTGAACATTAATGGTGAGGGTGGACATCCCTGTCATGTTCCTGACCCTAAGGGAAAGGCTCTCAGTTCTTCCCTATTGAGAATTATATTCGCTGTGGCTTTTCATAGATGGCTTTTATGATGTTGAGGTATGTTCCCTCTATCCCTATGCTTTAAAGAGTTTTAATCAAGAAAAGATGTTGTATTTTGACAAATGCTTTTTCTGCATCAATTGGTAGTATCATATGGCTCTTGTCCTTTGTTTTATTAATGTTCTCTCTCACATTGATTGATTTATGAATGTTGAAACACCCTTGCATCACAAGAATAAATCCCACTTGGTGGAAGGATAATTCCTTTAATGCACTGTTGGATCCTATTGGCTAGGATCTTGAGTGTTTTGGCATCCGTGTTCATCAGGGATATATGTCTGTAATTTTCCTTTTTGAGAATGGTTTTGGGGTCAGGTTACTTCTGACTTCGCAGAATGAGATTGGAAGTTTTCGTTCTATTTCTATTTTTTGAAACAGCTTCATCAGAATAGGTACGAATTCTTCTTTAATATTTGGTAGAATTCTCCTGGGAAGCCATCTGGCCCTGGATTCTTGATTTTTAGGAGGTTTTTGATTACTGCTTCCATTTTGTTATTGGTTATTGGTCTATTCTAATTGTCTATTTCTTCCTGTTTCAGTTTTGGTAGATTGTAAGTTTCCAGGAAGACATCCATTTCTTCCAGATTGCTTAATCTGTTGGCATAAAGTTGCTGGCAATAATTTCTAATAATTGTTTCTATTTCCTTTGTCTCTTTCTTTTCATACATGATTTTATTGATTTGAGTCCTTTCCTTTCCTTTTGGATAAGTCTGCCCAATGGTTTATCTATCTTATTAATTCTTTCAAAGAACCAGCTTCTAGTTTAGTTGATCTGATCTACTGTATTTCTGGTTTCTATTTCATTGATCTTTGCTCTCATCTTTATTATTTCTCTTCTCCTGCTTGGTTTAGGGTTTTTTTGGTTTTGTTTTGTTTTGTTTTGTTTTTCTGTTCTTTCTCCAAGTCCTTTAGGTTAAGGTTAACTTGTGCATTTGGGATTTTTCTAATTTTTTTGCGTGAAGCTTGGATGACTATGTATTTCCCCCTTAGGACCATCTTTGCAGTATCCCATAGGTTTTGGACCAATGTGTTTTCATTCTCATCAGCTTCCATGAAATGTTTATGTTCTTCATTAATTTCCTGGTTGACCCATTCATTCCTTAGCAGGATGGTCTTTAACTTCCAAGTGTTTGAATTCCTTCCAAAATTTTTCTTGGTTTTGAGTTCCCGTTTCAAAGCGTTATGGTCTGATAATATTCAGGGAATAATCTCCATCTTTTGGTATCAATTGAGACCTGATTTGTGACCCAGTGTGTGGTCTATTCTGGAGAAAAATCCATGTGCACTTGAAAACAATGAGTATTCTGCTCTTGTAGGATGGAATGTACATATTTCCAAAGTCCATCTTGTCCAGTCTGTCATTCAAAGCTCTTGTTTGTTTGTTGATCTTCTGCTTAGACAATCTGTCCACTGCTGTGAGTGGAATGTTGAGGTCTCCTACTATTAATGTATTGTTATCAATATGATTCTTTATTTTGGTTATTAATTGGTTTATATAATTGGCTGTTTCTATGTTGGGGGCATAGACATTTATAATTGTTAGATCTTCTTGTTGCACAGACCTTTAAGTATAATATAATGCCCCTATAGGTCTTTGGTTTAAAAAATATAATTTGTCTGATATGACAATTTGTACCCCAGCTTTTTTTTTTTTTGAGGTCCATTAGCATGGTAGATTGTTCTCCATTCCCTCACTCTCAGTCTGGAAGGGTCTTTAGGTTCAAAATGTGTCTCTTGCAGACAGCAAATGAATGGTTCCTGCTTTTTTATCTAATCTACAACCTTGTTTCTTTTGATAGGAGCATTCAGCCCATTTACATTTATAGTAACTACTGAAAGATTTCAATTTAGTGCCATTGTATTGCTTGTAAAGTCCCTGTTTCTATAGATTTTCAGTTTCTTTCTGGTCTATGTGACTCATGTGGTCTCTCTTCTTTTACAGAATCCCCCTTAATATTTCTTGCAGGGCTGTCTTCTTGGTCATATATTCTTTCAGTTTCTGCTGGTCCTGAAAGCTCTTTATCTCTCCAACCATTTTGAATGGCAGCCTTTCTGGATAAAGTATTCTTGGCTGCATGTTCTTCTCATTTAGTACCCTGAATATATCTTGCCAGCCCTTTCTGGCTTGCCAGGTTTCTGTGGATAGTTCTGATGTTATTCTCATGTTCCTCCTTCCATATGTAAGGAACCTGCTCTGCCGGACCATTCTCAGGATTGTTTCCTTGGTTGTGTAATTTGCAAGTTTCACTATTATATGTTGGGGTGTTGATCTATTTTTATTTATTTTGAGAGTCATTCTCTCTGCCTCTTGGAGTCAAATGCTTGTTTCCTTCTCCAGATTATGGAAGTTCTCAGCTATGATTGGCTCAAATATATTTTCTATCTCTCTCTCCACCCCCTTGGTTATCCCAATAATTCTGACATTAGAAATGTTTCATGGTGTCATTAATCTCTGCAATCTTTTCTCATGTGCTACTAGCAGCCTATCTCTGTTTTCCTCCACTCTCCCCTTTCCCATCAGCTTGTTTTCTAGATCACTAATTGTCTCTTCTGCCGCATTTACCCTGGCTCTTAGTGTGTCCAGACTGCATCTGATTCATAGCAGGTTTTATGTCGGCCTAATTAGATCTCATTTCTGCTCTTAGAGATTCTATATTGTCACTAATACTGTTTTCAAGCCTAGTTTTTGACTTCATTATTGCTGTCCTGAATTCTATCTCTGATGTGTTGCCTATATCCATAGCCATTAGTTCTGTGGCAGAGGACATTGTCTCTGGATCTTTTCTTTGTTGAGAGCTCTTCCTTGTCATTCTGTTGAGGAATGGTTGAGTAAATGATCAGAGTCCAAACCATCAACCATGACCCAAGCACAATGCACCCTAGCAAAATCCAGAGTGGTTAGAAGCCACCACTGAAAAACAAAGCCAAAATAAAACACAAGAATAAAATTTGTAAATTAAAAAAAATTCTAAAGGGGGTAAGAAGGGGGACTATAATCTCTCAGTGTGGACAAAGCAAGGTTTATCACTTGTTCCTGGGTGTATCTTGGTTTGTGTGTTAGAGGACATTACTCTCCAAAATTACAAGTAAAGTAAAAATGTATATATATAAAGGTAAAATTGAGTAGTGAAAAAAGGACTACAATAAAGCAATAAAAATATTAAAAAAATATAGCTGTGAGAAAGTACAAGTTAAAAATCTACTATGAAATATAAGTGGATATAAAAACATTAGCTTAAGTGAGCAAAAGGTAAAAAGAAAAAAAACAGAAAAAGCATAAGAGAAATAAAATAAAAAAGAAAAGAGACTTTTATCTGAAAAACAAGCCATGAGGCAATGCCTGGAGCTCAATATATTATTTATCCCTAGCATTGGGATTTTACAGTCTTATGGGGTCCATATGGTTGTCATCCAGCTGTTCTTCCAGGCTGTCTTCCTTGGGAGGGACTTGCTGCGCTGTTTCTCAGGTAATGCTCCTTGGATGGAGTTGCCCTCCACCCTGTGGGGGGACTGGGCTCAGTGGAAACAGGTTTATTGATCATTTGTTCTCTGGCAGCTTTCTGTGCCTTCCCAGGGTCAGAGCAAAAATGGCTGCACTGAAACCTCTGGCCTAGAATAGAAAAATTATAGTGTCCTCTCTTCACTAAACCCTCTAAGACAGTCTCCATTTCTGTGTGTGCCACTGAGAACAGCAGCCTCCTGCAGCACGCACCCACAGAGACGCTCTCAGACGTCGTCCCAGGCGCCCCGTCGTGACCCTGCCCTCTGTGCTTCTAAAATGGGGAGTTGCTGCCACGGGCTCACATGTACACCCGCAGCTCCTGGATCCTGTCTGGGCCCTGCTCTAAAGCCCTTTCCTGGCCGCTACCACTCTGCGAATTTTTGCCTGGTTGTGGGCACAGGCTCCTGATTTTCTCAGACTGCCCAAGAGAAGAGTGATTCTCAACCAATCCGGCTTGCAATTTATTGTGATCGGAGCTGAGAGTCCCTTCCTGGGCTCGCTGACCATAACCTGCTTCCTGGCTCCACTACTCAGGTACTCTGCTGGTCCAGGAAGCCCCTTTAGCTCTAAAGCCTCTCATATCCCATGACCATAATGCTCTACCTAGAATTCTTCCTTTTCACTTCCAGAGCCCCTTTCAGAGAGGGATGTCGTTTCCTAGAGCAGATCTGTAAGGGTTCTGATTTTGTGCTCCAGTGTTATATCACTTTCCTGGAGCCAGCTTATGGTGACTCCCTCCCCCTTATGTTTATCTTCGGATATCTCCCCACAGATTTACTACTCTGCACTTCTTACCTTTGCAAAAAGCAATGCTTTTCTGATTGTAGAGATCCAGATATATATTCTTACATCCCAGGCTGATTTCGTGGGTGTTCAGAATAGTTTGATAGATATCCAACTAACATAATAAAAAAGAAAAAGAAAAAGAAAAAGAAAAAAAAATATATGTATTCCAAGCAAGTGGTCGAAAGTCCAATGAAGACTCAGAGTCACATCCAGTTTGTGAACCCCAAAAAACTCCACAAGAGTTGGAGTGAGTTCTGAGTGTTGAGAGAGATTGGGATGGTGCAGGGCAGAGACAGAAAAGGCTCAGAGAGGTGTGTTCTAGGTAGAGGGAGAGAATAGTATTACAAAAAAAAAAAAAAGAAATCCAACTAAATTCAGGGGACCGGTTGAAATGGGGTCCCCCACTCCTCTGCCATTTTGCCCCTACTTTGGTATCTCATCTTGATTTTGATTTGTATTCCCCTGCAGATGAATGATGTTGCACATTTTTTCATATACCTGTTAACCATATATATGTGTTTCTTTTTGAGGAAAAATAATGTTCATGTTTTCTGCCCATTTCTTAACTGGATTATTTGGTTTTGGGGTGTTGAGTTGATAAGTTATTTACAAATTTTAGGTACTATTCCTTTATCACATATATCATTCTCTCTTTTTTAAAATATTTTATTAATTTGTTTGAGAGAGAGAAAATGAAAGATAGAGAGCACGAGAGGGAAGAGGGTCAGAGGGAGAAGCAGACTCCCTGCTGAACAGGGAGCCCGATGTGGGACTCGATCCCAGGACTCCAGGATCATGACCTGAGCCGAAGGCAGTCGCTTAACCAACTGAGCCACCCAGGTGCCCTCATATATATCATTCTCAAATATCTTCTCCCATTCCGAAGGATGACTTTAGTTTTATTGATTGTTTCCTTCATTGTGTAGAAGTTTTATCCTGAAGAAGTCCCAATAGTTCATTTCTTTGCCTTTGTTTCCGTTGCCTCTGGCAATGTGTCTAGTGAGAAGATGCTATGTCTGAGGTCAAATAGTTTGCTGCCTCTCTTCTTCTCTAGGGTTTGATGGTTCCATCGCTCTCCTTTTGATCTTTAATGCATTTTGAGTTTATTTTGTCTATGGTGTAAAAAGTGGTCCAGTTTCATTCTTCCAGTTTTCCTAACACCATTTGTAGAGGAATCTGCCTTTTTTTTTTTCCATTAGATATTCTTTCCTGCTCTGTCCAAGATTAGTTGACTGTATAATGGTGGGTCCATTTCTAGGTTGTTCATTCTGTTACATTGAACAATGTGTCTATTTTTGTGCCAGGACCATATTGTCTTGATGATTACAGCTTTGAAATAAAGCTTAAAGTCTGCAATCATACCCCCAGATTTGCTTTTATTTTGCAAGATTGCTATGGGTTTTAGGCCTTTTTGGTTCCATACAATTTTAGGAATGTTTGTTCTAGCTCTGTGAAAACTGTTGGTGGTATTTTGATAGTGATTTCATTAAATGTGTAGATTGCTTTAGGTAGTGTAGACACTTTACCAATATTTTGCTTCCAATCCATGAGCATGGCATGCTTTTCAATTTCTTTGTGTCATTTTCAGTTTCTTTCTTATACATTCTATAATTTTCAGAGTACAAATCTTTTACTTCTCTGGTTAAGTTTATTCCTAAGTATCTTATGTTTTTTGATGCAATTGTAAATGGTATCTATTTACTGATTTCTTTTCCACTGTTTCATTTTTGGTGTATACAAATGTAACAGATTTCTGTCCATTGATATTATATTTGTGACATTGCTGAATTCATATATTAGATGTAATGATATTTGGAGACTTTCAGGTTTTCTACGTGAAGTATCATTCCTGCAAATAGTGAGTTTCATTTCTTCCTTGCCAATTAAGATTCCTTTTATTTATTTTTCTTTTTTCTTTTGTTTTAAAGTTTTATTTATTTATTTGTCAGAGAGAGAGAGAGAGAGTATAAGCAGAGGGAGCAGCAGGCTGAGCAGGCAGAGGGAGAGGCAGGCTCCCTGCTGAGCAGGGAGCCCAATGTGGGACTTGATCCCAGGACCCTGGGATCATGACCTAAGCCGAAGGCAGAGGCTTAACTGATTGAGCCACCCAGTCATCCCATAGGATCTCTTTTATTTCTTTTGTTGTCTAATTGCTGAGGCTGACATCTAGTACTATATTAAATAGTCTTGTTCCTGACTCTCTCAGTTTTTCCCCATTGAGGATGTTATTATCTCTGGGTCTTTTGTACATGGCCTTTATGGTGTTGACTATGTTCCATTTATACCTACTTTTTTATTAATAATGGATGCTGTATTTTTTCAAATGCTTTATCTGCATCTATTGAGAAGATCATATGGTTCTTACCCTTTCTTTTATCAATGCTGTGCATCATGTTGATTAATTTGTGAGTATTGAAACACCCCTGAAACTCAGGAATAAATCCCACATAATTGTAGTGAATAATTATTTTAATGTGCTGTTGGATTTGATTTGCTAGTATGTTGTTAAGAATTTTTGCATTCATGTTTATCAGGCATGTTAGACTACAATTATCTTTTTTAGTGGGGTTTTTGTTTGGTTTTGGAAACAAGGTAATGCTGGCTTTGTAAAATGAACTTGATGTTTTCCTTCTATTTCTATTTTTTTTTTAATATGAGAAGAACAGGTATTTACTCTTTAAATGTCTGGAAGAATTCCCCAGAAAGCTATCTGGCCCTGGGCTTTTGTTTTTGGGAGATTTTTGATGACTGATTCAATTTCTTTGCTGGTTATGGGTCTGTTCAAATTTTGTATTTCTTCCTGTTTCAGTTTTGGTAGTTTATATCTTTCTTGGAATTTGTCCATTTCTTCTAGATTGCCCAGTTTGTTGGTATATAAATTGTCATAACATTCTCTTATAGCTTTTTGTATTTTTGTGGTGTCGGCTGTGATCTTTCCCCTTTCATTTCTGATTTTATTTACTTGGGTCCTTTCTCTTTACTTTTTGAAAGGTCTGGCTACGGGTTTATAAATTTTATCAATTCTGTCAAAGAAATACCTCTTCAGTTTCATTGATCTGTTTCTACTTTCTTTGTTTCTGTGTCATTTATTTCTGCTCTAATTATTATTTCCCTTAGTTTGCTGTATCACTGATTCGTTCCTCTGCTTCATCCATCTGCATTTACATGGAAACCATTCGGGTTTGCATTTCAGTTACAGCTTTTTTTATTTTTGGTTTGACTGATTTTTAAATCTTTTTTCTCTGTAATAAGCGATTCTCTGTTGTCTTCTATGCTTTTTTCAAGCCCAGCTCATATCCTTATAATTCTTGTCTAAAATTCTGTTTCAGACACCTTACTTATATCTGTATTGATAAAATTCCTGGCTGTTACTTCTTCCTGTTTTTTCTATGAGGGTGAATTCCTCCATCTTGTCATTTTGTCTAGGTCACTGTTTTGTGTGTGTGTGTGTGTGTGTGTGTGTGTGTGTGTGTGTGTGATTGTTACGAAAGCCAGTTATATTCCCACTCCTGAGAGTAATGGTTATATTAAGAAGAGATCAAAAAAAGGTGGGGGAGGAGTCCTTTATGCAGTCTGCTGTTGTGTTTTGTCTGTTCCTACCATCAGGTGAGTCCTCTGCAATTTCTTATTCCCTGCAGTTGGAGATATTTGGACCGCTTCTTCCACTGTGTGTCAAATTTTAACTAGCTGTGTTTTGTTCTGCTTTTTAAGGAAGCTAGATAAAAAACAAAACAAAACCAAACAAACAAAAAACCTATTTCCCCTAGAGCGTAAGCTATGCAGCAATCTATGATCAGTAGACTTAGTGTGTGTAAGGAGATTGTGCTGCTCTTCTGGGGGAGGGGTCTGCTGCACTGATTCTCAGGCATATATGTCCTAGTAATGATGCACCTGCAGGGCACAAGAGGTGGGCCGTGTTGTATGTCATTCCAGTCTCCACCAGGGGGTACTGTGTTGCTCCCTGAAGTGATTAGTTCTGATAGGCATGGGGGGGAAATTGTGTGACTGCTCTCTCATCTCTGGAGCAGCAAGTTCGCATCACTCTTCAGGAAGCCCTCACAGGAGAGCAAACAATGACCCCTCTTTTGTCACCAGCTTTGTCAAATCCTTGCCTTCACTCTCTGTCTGAGTTGTCTACCTGCCAGGCAATGCATTACCCCTGTGCTTTATCTCAGGTATGTGGCTGGGTTTCAAAACTCCAAATTAACAGACCCTGTAGGATGAATCCATGCTGATCCTCTGAGTTAGGGTCTCACTGTAATTTTGCCATTTGCAGATTTGTTCCAGACATGTCACATGACTGCACAGTGGTTTGGAGTTTATTGTGAAACACAGCAAAATGCTGGCACCAATGTTTGCAGCCTTCAGCCGGAATCTCTGTTCCTATGCTAATGGAAAAGGGCATCATGTTCGCCCCACCAGTTATTTTGTCCCTGGAGAGGCCATGCCACCACTCCCAAATGCACTCCAGGAAGGGGAACTGCTTCTCCCTGTGTGACCTAGGGGATCCTCAGACCAAGCTGCCCACTCCTGGGTCTCCACCTTCCTTCCCCACAGGAGCACTGCTAAGCCTGCAAGCATGACCCTGGTGATGGCACAGACCTTTAAAACTAGACTTTGCACTCTGCTGTTATAATAACTCACAGTAGTCAGCTCCTCTCCTTTTCCAAGTCAATGGTTTTGGACACGAATTTTTCTTGTGTAATCCCCTGCCTGCTGCTTTCACTCTCTCTCTCCCTCTCTCACTCCTCTCTGTGATCAGGGCTTCCTCCCTTCTGTAGCTCCCACAATTCTTGTCTCCCTCAAATCAACTCTCCTCAGCTCCTACTCTTCATGAGGTGGATATTTTTCTCCATTTAGATATGAGGTTTGTTCTCTCAGTCCTCAGATCAATTTAATGTGTATTTAGAATGATTTGATATTTATCTAGCTGTGTTTGAGGGATGAGGCAAGCTTAGGGTTCCCCTACTCCTCTCCCATTTAACTCCTCCTGATTTTCTTAGTTTCAATTAAAGCAGAGTTTCAGGCATCTCAGCAAAATGAGCTTGTGTTGTGTCTTGTGTAACTGGAATAATTAATTTTGGCAAATTATTTTCGCCATGAATTTCCCCCTTGTCCTAATTTTTCCACATTTTCTAAATCGTATTCTACAAGACAGTTTAATATTAGAGGAAAGACAATTCAATATATTAGAAGCCACTTCTCCTTAGCATTTATCTCTGCCCTCTAGCTAAAGGCTACCCATAAAACACCCATAATTGAATGAGTCGGGTATATTTCTCACTGCAATAAGGGAAAACATACATTTTTGGGAACTGTGGAGTGTCTGAGTGAAGGGATATTAGAGGTAACAGGAATAAGAACATTTTTACTTAATTATTGTTGTAATGAGCAACATATATTTATCATTATTACTATTTATTTTATTATTTTTTGTAAAGGAGAGTTTTTACTTGATCATTGTCATGAGCTATGTTTAGAAGGCATTTCAAGCTCACTTTTCCCTCATTAGTTTTTCAAAGGCCCTGAAATAGCTGGGGACCCTTTTCCTGCTGTTAACTTGAGGAGGCAAAATATGTCTGTATTTTGGCTTGTCAAGATTCCTTTCTCAGCCACTAGGCATCCTATAGTACATGATCTAATTTTCACTAACATGTATTCTCTTAAGGAGACAGCATCCCAGAGGAGTTCTTTCTCATGCGCCATATTCTAACCCTCAGGAATCATGAGATCTTCACCCAGAAAAGCTCTTACTGTATAATACAGCACTCCTCCATCACACCACAGAGTAGCCAGTGGCCCTTCTCTCACTCTCAACATCCCAGGGAGAAGGCAAACATAAGTCCACTGTGTTCTTTAGATTTCATAAAACGGACTGACTAGCCTCTTCATTTTTTTCCCATATGTTTTAAGTGAGGGGCAGGCAAGCATAACATCTTCCAATTTTCTGGGACAGTAACTCAGAACACACCTACAGAGCTTTCTTAAAACCTCCATACACTCTCTTGACTTCATTAAATATCCCATGCCCATGAACAGGTAGATTCTTGTAACCAGATTTAGGCCTTCCTTTAAAATAGCCTATGATGGTGGATTTGGTATTCGTTTGGAATAGTTCACTTATTATTATTATTATTTTGTTCAAGGATTTCATTTTACCATTTTTACTTATATATTAAATATTTTATTATAATATGCCCAATGGTCTGTTAGTGGCACAAAGAAAATCCATTTCAGCTCAGCCTGTCATGTTGCTTCAGCTACTTACCTCTGCAACCTCATTTAAAACCATTCTGCCCCAACTTCATCTGTGCCCCATGTGTCTTCTACTTTCTCACCCAGGCCCACTCTTACTGCACTTCATGTTGTCTTGAATTGATTTAATTTCCCTTCACCACTTGCATAAGTAGATACATCTTTTGGATATTTCATTTATGTTCTGTAGGTTTGAACGTCATCAAGTAAATTCTACAGCATGCAATTCAAATCAAATTATTCTTGTCCATTAACAAAAGTACATACTTGGGACTGAAATGATAAAAAGATACAATTTATAACATCAAAATGATGTTTAGATTTATTTGAAGGAAGAAATCCAGCATTCTAATCTTTCTAATATATGTAGATTTATATCAATATTATATGTTTATTTATAGGTATTAGATATTCTATATATACAAATGTTCTATATATACAAATCTATATATATAAGATCTATCTATATAGATAGATATTATATCCATATCTATATCATCTATATCTATCTATATCTCTTTCAAGTTTCAGCAGATTTAGAATAAGGCATTTCTTCCTCAGTCACACAGAACATCTTCTTCCTGGCTTGTTTATGTACCTTAATGACAGGATGGTCAGAGGGTGTTCATTTTGACCATTGTAGAGGGGGCCAGGATAAAAGTATGGTCTCAAGGCCTCAGTGAAGCACTCTTTGTAAGTGTAGATGTGAGTCAGGTTGGTCACGTTATAAAAGGACACCCTCCCAGCCTCATAGTCCAGGAAGATTCCAATAATCTCAGGAGATTCCTCAAGGTGGAGTGTTATCCGTGGATTTGCAAGAGCTTGGTAGTCCTTACTTCTATTCAAACACAGTGTCCAGAACCCAGTTTCTGGGGACACGATGATTTCTCCTTGTCTGCGGATAGAATGTTTACAAATGCCCAGAGTCCATTTTATTTTCTTTTTCACATTCACTTCCCAGTAGTGTCTACCTTTGGAAAAAAATTGCTGACCTAATACACAGACTAGGTTATCAAACCGCTGCCTACTTTTGGGCAGTTCTTGCAAGGTATCACCTCCTTTCACACTTTTATTGTCCTCAGCAACTTGGAGATATCGGTGAGCTGTCTCTGGATCCAGGGTAACATTTTCTATGGAAGAACATGTTGTCAGTCTTGGCTGTGATCAATAATAATCCACAATAATTAACACAATGTACAAGTGCCCTTCTTCTCTCTAGGATCTTTCTCTAGCTTTCCTCAAATGAAGTTGCTCCTTTCACTCGGGTCATTTTTTTATATCACTTCTATTTATCAACTCACACACTTGAGAACTTGATATTGAGCATTTGTTCAGAATGGGGAAAAAAAGAATACTTAAACATACAGATTTTTTTCTAGTCAAAATATTTTTTTCAAATGCCAATATTACATTGAACACTTATTATGTGCCTAGTGCTATTTGAAACACATTTATAAATATTTAATTTTCATAACAAAGCAATAAAATGGAGAAAGGTTTTTATTTTTAGTTGAGACAACAAAGATTTAGAGAATTTTGTCCAAATATTATTACTAATATCCATCAATGTTTGGATTCAAGTCCATATCTATCTAATTCAATTTTGAATTACTGAAAAATATTTATATATATTTACTTTAAATCTGAATGTTCTGACAATTTAAACTCTGTTCTAATGAACTCTTTATTATCTAATGAACTTTAACTAGATTTACTGAATTAATTTTTCTCTAACGACTTTATATAGGTACAAATTTTCATAGATTTATGAATCAAAATATAATTTTAAGGTGTTGGAAACATATAAACACACAAACCTGAGATAAAAATGAAATGGATATCTACCTAATTACACAAGATTCTGTTAATATAGGCTATAAGTATTTCTCTTATGAAGTAATAGTTGTAGGTAAAACTAAATTTTACTTGTGTTAGTATAACCCCAAAGAAAATTCCACTAGCATTAAAGTGATATAAAAATAACTAAAAACTCCTATAGGTTAACATTGTAAATAGAAGATTAAAGATTAAAGATTAAAGCCACTTCAACTCACTTGCTCATGGGTATTTTTTCAAAGTAATATCTGGGATATATGGACTGTAATTTTTTTCAACTAGTAAACGTGCTTGTAAAGTTGTCTAATGAATGTGAATATTATGTCAATTAGTTATATGAACTGGAGAAATCTCCTATCAGTACTCATTGTATAATTTTTTATAAAACAGTGTATTGATACCTGACTTTTCTTCCTCATAGCCTATGTCTGAGAATTAAATGAAGATACTTCATTTGAACTAATTAACAGGAACTTGTAACATGTAACACAAATTGCTATTGTTCCTAATATTAAACAAAGGTCATAAATTTGACAAATCAAATGAAGGAACACTGATTGTGATCCATAGGCAATTAGTGTCATTGTATCATTAGTCTCTATCCTAAAGTAGATGAGGGGCAGCCTACATTTACCCCATTTCCTGTCAGTTACCCCCTATAACCATCCCTCAACTCATTTCTGGTTCTGAAAAGCATGTTGATGGTATCATTTTGGGTTATAATATTCTGCTTCCCTCCATCAATGAATCTCAGAGAGCAGCATCATTTGTGATATATAAGGAGCTATAGCTATAAACTACTCAACAATAAACAGGATAAAATGGAAGTTTTGGAGAAAAAATAAAAGTGTGTATGTATTCTGTGTGAGTTTGTCAGTGTGTTACAGGTTCCCATCTCTGGCGGCCCAGTGTGCTGGCTAAAAATAAGAATCAATATCCAAATATTTCAGTCTCTAGTTACCTGCATATCTTCGAGCAAGTTTCAACCCTAAAATAAAAAAAAAGGAAAAGAAAATTATAGTTTCAAAATCAAGATTTAGCAGTGAGTAAAGGAAGAAAGTGATGAGTGGTCAAAATGCAGGTGCATGAGTCAGGGCTTGAAGTGGGGGCCCTTTTCATTACTCACCTTCTTCTCCCATGAGTTTTATCCTTTCTGAAAGAATAGGATGTAGTGAGAATTTGCTTTGACATATATTTAGATTTCTATTCTGACAGAGAAATATTACTTACCAAGTTCTTCATGAAGCTTTCCTGAAAAGCAAAACAGTGACAAATCCTTGTGAGAAGTTGGTTAGGAGTTGTTAAGTAGACTTTCTAATGTTTACACATGTAAATCATTTGTGTAAAAAAAAAGAAAAAAGACAATGGTTGGATTTAAGTTACATATTTGGAAAATAATAGTTTATCTTTTAAATATTTTCTTTATTTATTCATGAGAGACCAAGGGAGAGAGAGAGGCAGAGGCAAAGGGAGAAACAGGAGCAGGGAGAATGATGTGGGACTCAATCCCAGGAGCCTGGGATCATGACCTGAGCTGAAGGTAGATGCTTAACTGAGCCACCCAGGTGTCCTGGAAAATAATGGTTTAAAGCCTTTTGGTTGGTTTTGATTTACCATAATTCAAAGGATTACAATGGAGATTTTTGCCCAGAAATAGACTCTCCCAGGTGTTTGCATTAAGCACATGGACTCCTGCAGACTCCCCAAACCGAAGGCATAAATTTAAGAACGCAGAACTGAAAGCACCAGTGAGGTTTGGCTATAATATCTGTTTCTCTGTGCCTGAAGTATTAAAAACTAAATGCAGTTATTTCTGTTAACAAATGCAAAATTGTCACAATATGATTACTATATTAAGAAAGAATTTTAGTACATTGTGAATTTTGCATTTTTTATATGTGATTTTGTGGTATGGAAATCTGCACCCCATTGAATCTAGAGGTGTAGAAATACATAAAATATATAAACACACACACAAATACACACATATAGGCACACAGCTCAGAAAGACAATGACATACACCCATCCACAACTGCTATTACAATTTTCCTCACTGCCACTTCACAGTGACTGTAAGCTGCCACCCCCCCCAATGGTGCACAGATCCATTTCCTTCCTTTCTTTGGTTTTTATGCTTATTTCTTTTTGCTCTTTTTCTCTCTTTGTTTTTAATTTCTGTCATTATTTTCTATTAATTTTATTCTCTTCATTTGCACAAGTTGCTGGAGATGGAGGTGGAAGTAGGTAAGGTACATGGACCTACATTAAACTTCAGGTCTCTTTCATGGTAAAGTGTCATATTATTGTAGTGTGTAGATATTTCCTAACAATTTATCAAGTATAAAATTCTGTAACCATTTTGCTAGATTTTTTTTAAAGATTTTATTTATTTATTTGACACAGAGAGACACAGCGAGAGAAGGAACACAAGCAAGGGGAGTGGGAGAGGGAGAAACAAGCTTCCCACTGAGCAGGACCCTGGGATCATGACCTGAGCCAAAGGCAGATGCTTAAATACTGAGCCACCCAGGTGCCCCTAGGTTTTATTTTGTTAAAGCATGTCATCAACAAAGGTTTTGACTACCTTGCCTGTAATGGCATGTTATGGACTGATTTTCCTTCTAGAAAAGTCTTATGTTAAAATCCTAACCCCCAATGTAATCATATTAAGAAATGGGGGCTTTGGAAAGTAATTTGGTCATGAGAGTTGAACCCTCATGAATAGGATTACTGCCCTTAAAAAAAGAGACATGAGCACTTGTTCTTGTTCTCAGCTTTCTGCCATCTGAGAACACAGTGAGAACAAGGTCATTTGCAAACCATGATGTGGACTCTCAGACACCAGATCTGCTGGTGCCTTGACCTTGGATTTCCCAGTTTCCAGAACTGTGAGAAAAATTAACAAAATTTTATGACAACATACAGAATGGTAGAACATATTTGCAAGTCATGATAAAAGAATTAATACTTAAAGTATATCCAAATGATATAAAATATTTGCTAGTCATGGTAATAGAATTAATATCCAAAATATATAAACAACATATACAACTCAATAGCAAAAAGCAATCTGATTAAAAATTGGGCAGAGGAAATAAGTACACATTTTTCCACAGAAGACATATAAATGCCCCAAAGAATATATATATATATGCATCCACAAGCAACATTTATTACATTTTATTCATGAAATTTCTAATTAATTGCAAAATTTTCCTACTTATCTAGCACATTTTTATTGAGGGTCTTCTTCAGACCAAGATCTATTTTCATTGTAATGAGTATGACACAGTCTCTCCACTCACAGAGTCATTGACAAGCAGCCTGCCAACTGAAACACACTTCTAAAAATCAAGGTGTTTTAAGAGAGCAAGAAAGGTCACCAGAGGCATTGCTGCTGACTTTGACAAGGATTATATTTTTTGTGTCTAATTACAAACATCATTTGTTACAAAAATAATATGTGTTAATTTATTTTGGAAAATAAAAGAGAGGAAAAAACATCCCATCGGGTTTCCATTGCCTAGCTACAACCCCTTTAAAATAATTAGCTATATTCTTATTATCTAAATATCCAGAATATTCTTACACCACAATAACAAAAAGTTATTCTATAATAATGTTTTCATAATGTGTTCTATTCTATTCAAAATTAATTAAATTTAATATTTTCCATGAAAATAAACACTCTTCTATAGCATAATCGAGTGACTGGTTTCCTTTTATATAAATAACATTCAATAAACTAGCTCATTTTTGTGCATTGAATTACCGATTTTCCCTTATCCTGATAAAAGTAAACAAAACTATTGATCCTGAGGTATCTGAGAACAAGAATAAAAGAGAAATTACACACAGAAAAACGACTATGTTAAAAAACATATAAAGTAAAAATACAGTTTATTACTTAAAGACCAAAGACAAAACAATAAATTGAAACAGAGAATAAAGTTTAAACCTATTTTTATTTGGCCAAGTGTCACTGAAGGTTTGGTACTAATTATTGGAAATTTAGGCAATTGAAGAGATCAATAATGGTAAGAGAGTTGAGGAATTACTAATACTGGAGTATTGAGTTTTATTACCATCTCAGTGAACAAAATCAATGTATCCAGTTACACAGACAAGAAAGAGGGCCATTTTGTTTGTACTTCCTTCTCCATTACCTCCCACTTCATCCTCCACCTTGAGTTCTTCATTGCAACTTCTAGATTCTCATTCCATCATAGGTTCCCACCATCTCATCACCCTCCTGAGTCTTTCTCAACTACTGTGGAAGTTCCTATACTGGTCTCCCAATGCCCACTCTTGCACACATGAGTGGATTCTCTAATGCAGTCTTTTTTAAAATGCAAATCTTATCATCTTATTAGGTTAAATCCCTCCTCACTCAAAATTTCTCAGTTCATTTCACCACTCTTAGGACTGATATTAAATTCTAAAAGTGGCAGGTTGTTTATGATCTGCCTTCTGTCTACAACCTCTGTCATATTTTCTCCTAATTATTTACATCATGTTTCTTCAATTTTTGTTATTCTTGTTTTAATCTGGGTGCACTAGGGGAATAATATGTGCTTTGTATTTGCCTATGTATTATCACTGGAAAGCACAATTTTTTGGATATAAAACACTTTGATAAATAAATGTACATTATTGATGATGATGACGATGACGACGATGACGATGATGACAAATATATTTTCTTGTCAGGATATGTCCCACATGACTAACCTACCTTCCTTAAACTATACATAAATGCTTTCTTTCTTCCATGTATGATTTTTTTTTAATACGAGAAAAGTTGTTCATTGACATTCTTTTTCCAATGAATTCAAGTTTTTCTTTACTCCAAAGAAGTATTAATTCAATTCTGGGAAAATGAGAAGAATTATGGGAAATGCAATGAATTTATGTGTAGTGGTTTTCAGATTTGGATTAATCTTAAGTTAATCTGATTTCAATCAGAATGGGTTTATATTATATAGACCCACTCGGAGTACTTTTACATTTGATCAACAGTTTTCCTTAAATGAGAAGGTTTGTCACACAGAAAATGTAAATCTGAATATGATTCCAAAGTTGGATAAAGCAGGGACAGTATTGTAAACATTATCATGTAGGTCTCCAGGCCAAGAATTACAGAGTCAGAAAGAAACCACAGATTTTACACAGGATTTCTTTTTCATTAAACTACTGATTTTACACAGACCAGTAGACTTATGTAATAACTAAATAATATATATAATTAGTAGCATTGAAGACTAACCATGAAAGTGTAAATAAGTAAACATGCATAGATTTCTTAGACTTGTTTATTTAGCAATTGTATAGCTCACAGTAGATTCTCCCTAACTTTTGTTTTTGTTGTTGTTGCTGTTGAAATGAAAATGTTATCACTGTACCCCTTTTGTTGTTTAATATTTTATGATACCCTGAATTTCTTGGATAATATTTAAAATTCTGTTTCCTGGATCACATTCAAAATTCTTAGAATGGTAATGAGATGTTGCATTTCCCAGCCTTTGCATACCCTAAAACCCTGTCTAGGCTTTCTGAACCAGAGTCAGCTGGATAATATATGTATCCTCTAATAGAATCATGGGCTCACCTCCCCCAGATTTAGTGCTTCTTGGGCTTCCTGCTTTTCACATGCTAGTCCTCTCTTTGATCTACCTGTTTCTTCAATACCACTAGGTTCATCTGTTACTGCTTCTTCAGCAAATCCACAATCCCGTGAATAAGTCCAAACTTACTATTGTATGTGTCCGTGGTATCATGAAACCTCTTCCATAACACTTATGAGAATACTTGTTTACATTTATCATTTAAATGTGGAATGTTTATCTGTCCTGAGATAGAAACTTCCAAAATGAGAGTCTTTTTTTTTCTGTTTCCTAAGCAATGACTATAGAATAGGCAATTAATTATTACATGCAAAAAGAATGCCTGCCCTCATGAAATGGAGCAGATGTAAGACCTGAGTTCCAGCCCTCACCAGAACTAGCTAATACATCTGGTTCTTCTTCATTTATGGCTAAAATGTCCTCTGTCTTATGAATACTATATTTACTCTTTAAAAAGTAGCAGAAAGATATTTTCATTGTTTCTAAATATTTTTAGGTCATAAGTGGGGTGTTGGATTTTGGCTTTTTTATAATAATGAAAGAATATCAAGTGTGGAATGTTCAAAAACTGCTTCAGTCAAAAATAAATATCATTCTCTTTTCTGTTTTCTCTATATAAAGAAATAAACAAGACAACAGTATGTTAGAATGTGTCCTTGTATCTCTACTCATGGAAAATCTGTCCCAGAACTTGGTCCCCATTTGACAACAGAGACCCTGAGACTTGGTAATCCAGTATCTATCTCTGACAGAGATGGACACTTATTTTCTGAATAATAATAATACTCAACCCAAAAATACTATTAGATTTGTAAATGTGTTTATATGAAAATAAAACAGGATATTTAAAAGGGTATCTCTTGGATTAAGTCTAAAAGTTGAGAAAATATGTCCAAGGACCTACAAATTCTACCCATTCTTCCCAGAATAGGGGGTAGTCTGAAACAGGCCTTCAGATCCTTAATTTATCACAAGATTATTCACAGTACTTGGAAGCTGATAAGAAGAAACTGAAAACAACAACAACAACAACAACAACAACAACAACAAAATTACTTGCTAAGGATTTGTAAGGATTTCCTCAGAGGGAAGTTTTGCTTTATCATACCTCGTGTTAATGAGGTGGTGTCTTAACATATTCAACTTAAGCAATAGATCCTTTATTTGAACAATCATAAAAACTTAAGTCATGCCTCTTGGAGTTTTAGAAATAGAGAGGTAACTTTCTGATTCACACCATAAAATGCTCCAAACCATAGGCTGTTTACCCCTACAGTCTTGGAAACCTCCCACATAATCTGAAGCTAATGCAGATTTGTCCTCCAGAGCAAACCCTACATGGTTGCAGAATTAGAGTCAATTAGAATTTCCATGGTTTTTACCCTCAACCACATCATAATAACTCATTATTTTGAGTATTTCACGTAAGAGTCAGCAGATGTCCTCACGGCCTTTCTTGAAAAGTTTCTTTTTTTTAAAGATTTTATTTATTTGACAGAGAGAGAGAGAGAGCACAAGCAGGGAGAGTGGAGAGGGAGAAACAAGTTCCCTGCTCAGCAGGGGCTCCATCCCAGGACCCTGGGGTCATGACCTGAGTCAAAGGCAGATGCTTAACCAATTGAGCCACCCAGGCACCCCTTTGAGAAGTTTCTTAAGTAGATAAAAATATAGTATATTTCATGGATAGTACCAAATTAATTTAAATAAGTACATTTTCAAAATAGCTATTTCTTAAACATTTAACCAAATGACACTATAGAACACAGTTATATGTGCATTCATTGGTTTATAGAATAACCTGGAAATCATTACATTTATGCAAGAACCAACCTCATTTAATCTCACTATTATCCTTTCAAATAAACTTCCCAGAATAGTTTTTCCATATAGGTTTTTTTTTTAAGATTTTATTTATTTGACAGAGAGAGACACAGCAAGAGCAGGAACACAAGCAGGGGGAGTGGGAGAGGGAGAAGCAGGCTTCCCGCTGAGCAGGGACCCCAATACGGGACTTGATCCTAGGAGGCTGGAATCATGACCTGAGCTGAAAGCAGCCGCTTAACGACTGAGCCACCCAGGCGCCTCTCCATATAGGTTTTAAGCATTAAATTTCCCAGGCCATGCAATGCCCCTTGCCCTTCCTTCTCTCACCTCCTATGAAGCTTCTGGTTCCTTAAGGGAAAAGAGCTGAAGATGGAGCAGAGTGTGGATTTGTGGAAAGGAAGGAGAAAAACTTGTTTCACAAGAGGATTATCTGTACGTTTAGATGTTATAATGCTCACTCTTTTTTCTGGGGAGAATTTTGGTAGATTCCTCAAGGATCCTAATTCCCAACCTATTTATATAATTTCATGGGGTATGAGTACTTAGTAAATCTCCTAGGAACTCCTCCCTCCCCATGATTCTCCTGAGATCTCATAGAGCCTAACCTGAAGTCTCAGGAAAATACATTTCTAGGCAGCTCCAGACCAATATTCTTCACCATGCCTTACTTTTGCCTCCGAGGAGTATGTCCAAAGACATGAGATTCAGAAAAATATAAGATGAAGTCAGTGTATGGCATAAGAGATTGTGTTAGAATTAGGTGTTTTTTAAAAGCTAGACCAGGGAAGAATACAAAGCTCATGCTCTCTTTTCTTATATAAGCTAGAAAAATAAGGAGCAAAACAAAAGGACAAAGAAAAATTCATAAATAAAAGTTAATTTTTCCACCCACAGGTACTGGTGGACTGGCCACCCTTAGCTCTGCACTGACAAGGATACTGACTCTCATTAAAAAGGACACATAGCACTGACCAGTCCCATGTGCAGAGCACCATGCAAAGTAATAATGAGGGGTTGCATGGCTGTGAGGCCCCATAGAGTACTCTGTGAGGGTTCAACAGGTTCCCACAGGGAAAGCAGTGTTAGTTGGGAAATGACCACAGAAATAAAATATATCAGGAATAGGGAAAAACAAGTGCAAATGCACAGAGATCAAATTACTGTAAAAATATTCTCCTAAGTAACAAGGTCAAGAATTAAAAAAACAAAAGCAAAACAAAAAATATGGACACAATATATCAAAGCATATACCTATTATATTTTAACAATTTAACATATCGTATAAAAAATGTAAAGGCTTAAAAGAGCAAAATATTGGTGGTAATATATTTGGTGGGCATATAAAATATAAATTAACCTTAATTATTATTTAATAATAAATAATTTAGGAATTAGAAAAAGAAACTAGGTGAAGATCAAAATTCACATATTGATTTGTATTTTAGAAGTAATAGCAGTGAAAATCATAAAGGAATATCTGATTATTTTATTTGCCTTTAAAAATTGTCATCTAATAAAAAATAGAAATATTTAAACAAAGATTTCACAGTGTGACTATTTTAAAATGCTAATTGGTTATACAATCTATAATTATAATGTTACAAAAGTACAACATAGTTTAAACTGATAACTAATCATATATAGCAAGATCATTTAAAAGAATTGACAATTTATGATATGGAAACCAATTGACAATATAATTTTAGTAGATCAAATATAATTTTCTATGATAATTTTTCCTCTAAAATATAAACAAATACTACTCACCTTTCTGAGTGATTAAGAGTTCTGTGTAAAAACAAAATATGTAATAAAGAATTCAACAAAGTATATGTGGAAGAATTTCTAGAGAAGCAGACTTTACTCAAATATTTCAAGCTCTGACTTGGTAAAATATTATCCAAGTAGGTGAAAATAAGACATAGAAAAGAGAGATAAAGAAGCAGGCATTGTGTGCATCATCTCTAATGGATGATTTCTAAGAGATTCCAGAGTATCGTGAATTATGCCCCTAAATCCATCACTTACAGTCTCCGTTCTTCATGAACTAAGTCAGTCCATGGAGATCTATTTGTATAGAGCTCATCTTCAAATATTCCCCCCCAAAAGTTCATGCAGATTACACATGGTGTCTGAGCTGCAAGACACTGGGACAAGATCACTGAGCCATTGCAAGGGGGAAGCATCCAGAGTCAGGAGTAACATGAAACAGCCAGTCATACTTCATTGCTCATCCCAAGAATAAGTTCTGGGTATTGGAAGACATATTTTTTTCCCCTGGACACTTGATAAGGGGCATAATCTGATGATAATACAAATACCAATTCATACACTGGAAACTGGAATGCAGCAGGTTATGAAAGATTTTAAAAATTTAGGGAGACAGATTAGGTGAGAAAGAATCCTCCAGACATAAGGAAGTTTCAAAAATGCAGAAGAGAAAAAAGGTTCTCCAAGTGCGTTTTATACAAGCTTCCTTTTCTCAAATCCAGTGGAAGTAGGTTAGCAAGTAAAACATACATGCAAACTAATATACAAAAATTGAGAATAGCTAACATCAGTAGAGATTTGATGATGGATCATGCTGTACTCTGCATTGAAATGTAGAACCATATGCCTTTTCAGGATTTCTGGGGGATTTACTGCAGAACTTCATTTAATAACTTTCACAGGTATTAACCTGTAGAATCAAACCAATATTTGCAAACTTCAAGGAATTATAGACATGATGACCCAACAGAGCTGTAAGATACTTGAACAATCTAAGATAAAAGGAAAGGAAATGCACAATTTCAAAACCCAAATCAGTATTTTTTTAAGATTTTATTTATTTATTTGACAGAGAGAGACACAGCGAGAGAGGGAAGAAAAGCAGGGGGAGTGGGAGAGGGAGAAGCAGGCTTCCCACCGAGCAGGGAGCCTGATGTGGGGCTCAATCCCAGGACCCAGGGATCATGACCTGAGCTGAAGGCAGATGCCCAACGACTGAGCCACCCAGGAGCACCCCCCAAATTAGTATTTATTTCCTTATATCTTTACAGACTTTTTTCTCTTAAATCTTTCCTTCAAAAATGCCTGACCTTTAAATTGTGATCAATGCATTAAACACAGGGAAGTAATGGATGACTTACCATTCTCTTCCTGAAGTTTACCTTTAAAAATAAATACACAAATAAGTTAGAGAGTGAAACTAAAAATTCTCACAGTTCATTGCTCTGTAAAGATAGTGCAGCTTATAAAAGATGTAGCTGGAAATTATATATATATATGTAGTATATGTGAGCCAAGTGTTGTGCAGCTGGATAACAAATAAATAGAAGTTTCACCCATATAGAGTTTCTTGGCAGACTGTTGAGAACCCATACCATGATTCACAGAGCTCTGAGCCAAGACCCTCCAACAGTGCTCAGGGAGATATTCATTCTCTGTAGCACAGTGTGACTTATTGGGTGAGTATTTAGTAGTTCTGATCTGCCCTACATTAAAGTATCCCCAAAGGACAACACTGTAACAAGTACTAGCCATATTCTTTTAAATGATTTCAAACAGCTTGGATAATAATCACTCTGACATTATTAATTGCAGATATGATAATTGGAGGAGATCATTCAAAGAGACTGAGAGTGAAGTATATATCTCCAAAATCACATATCTATGCTCAGGAGAGTGCAAAATGTTAATATTTTAAACCTTCATTCATCCAGCAAGAATCTTATTTTTTTTTCATTGAAGAATAATTGACATGATGTATTTTATAGTTTCAGGTGTACAATGTAGTGACTCAATGTTTATATATTTTATGAGATGATCAGCAAAAAGAGTCTAGTTATTATGTAACACCACACTTGATTGATTTGATACAGTGCTACAAATTATATTCTCTATGCTGTAAATTACATACAAACAGCTTATTTATTTTGTAACTGGAATATTGTACCTTTTAATCCCCTTTACCTATTTCATTTATTTCCCCAGCCACATTCCCTATAACAACCATATGTTTGTTCTCTGTATCTATAAAGAGTTTAGGTTTCATTTTGTTGGTTGTTTTGTTTGTTTTTTTAATTTAATTTAATTTTATTATGTTACGTTAGTCACCATACAGTACATTATTAGTTTTTGATGTACTGTTCTATGATTCAATGTTTCGTATAACACCCAGTGCTCCATGCAATACATGCCCTCCTTAATACCCATCACCGGGGTAAGCCCTCCCCTCCACCCTCCTCTCTAAAACACTCAGTTTGTTTCTCAGAGTCCATAGTCTCTCGTGGTTCATCTCTCCCTCCAATTCCCCCCCTTCATTTTTCCCTTCCTTCTCCTAATGTCCTCCATGTTATTCCTTATGTTCCACAAATAAGTGAAACCATATGATAATTGACTTTCTCTGCTTGACTTATTTCACTTAGCACAATCTTCTCCAGTCCCATCCATGTGGATGTAAAAGTTGGGTATTCATCCTTTCTGATGGCTGAGTAATATTCCAAATATTCCATGCTCTTGGATCAGAAGAATAAACAATGTTAAAATGTCTATGCTACCCAGAGCAATCTATACTTTCAACGCCAACCTGATCAAAATTCCAATGATATTTTCCAAAGTGCTGGAGCAAACAATCCTAAAATTTCAGAAAAGACCCTGAATTGCCAAGGAAATGTTGAAAAAGAAAAACAAAGCTGGGGGCATCACACTGGCTGATTTCAAGTTATATTACAAAGCTGTGATCACCAAGACAGCATGGTACTGGCACAAAAACAGACATATAGACCAATGGAGCAGAATAGAGAACACAGATATGGACCCTCAACTCTATGGTCAAATAATCTTTGACAGAACAGGAAAAAATATGCAATGGAAAAAAGTCTCTTCAATAAATGGTGCTAGGAAAATAGGACAGCTATATACAGAAGAATGAAACTCAACCATTCTCTAACACCCTACACTAAGATAAACTCAAAATGGATGAAAGACCTCAATGTGACACAGGAATCCATCAAAATCCTAGAGGAGAACATAGGCAATAACCTCTTTCACATTGCCCACAGCAACTTCTTTCAAGATACATCTTCAAAAGCTAGTGAAACAAAAGCAAAAATGAATTTGGGGGACTTACATCAAGATAAAAAGCTTCTGCATAGCAAAAGAAACAGTCAACAAAACAAAGAGGCAACCCACAGAATGGGAGAAGATATTTGCAAATGACACTACAGACAAAGGGCTGATATCCAAGATCTATAAAGAACATCTAAAATTCAACACCCAAAAAACAAATAATCAAGTCAAAAAATGGGCAGAAGACATGAACAGACACTTCTCTGAAGAAGACATACAAATGGCTAACAGACACATGAAAAACTATTCATCATGATTAGCCATCAGGGAAATTCAAATCAAAACCACATTGAGATAACCCCTTAAACCAGTTAGAATGGCAAAAATGGACAGGGAAAGAAACAACAAATGTTGGAGAGGTTGTGGAGAAAGGGGAACCCTCTTACACTGTTGGTGGGAATGCAAATTGGTACAGCCACTTTGGAAAACAGTGTGGAGGTGCCTCAAAAATTTAAAAAAATAGAGCTACCCAGCAATTGCACTCCTGGATATTTACCCCAAAGACACAGATGTAGTCAATAGAAGGGCCATATGCATCCCAATGTTCATAGCCGCAAGGTCCACAGTAGCCAAAGTGTGGTTGTTTTGTTGTTTTTGTTTTATTTTTTTAATTTTTAAAATTTTATTATATTATGTTAGTCACCATACAATACATCATTAGTTTTTTTATTATGATATGTTAATCACCATACATTACATCATTAGTTTTTGATGTAGTGTTCCATGATTCATTGTTTGAATAGAACACCCAGCGCTCCATGCAGAAGGTGCCCTCCTTAATACCTATCACTAGGTTAATCCATCCTCCCAATCCCCTCCCCTCTAGAACCCTCAGTTTGTTTCTCAGAGTCCATAGTCTGTCATGGTTCATACCCCCCCCCCCCTTCCCCCTTCATTCTTACCCTCCTGCTATCTTCTTTTTTTTTTAAACATATAAAGTATTGTTTGTTTTGGAGGTACAGATCTGTGCTTCAACAGTCTTTCACAATTCACAGCGCTCACCGTAGCACATACCCTACCCACTGTCTATCACCCAGCCACCCCAGCCCTCCCACCTCCCACCACTGCAGCAACACTCAGTTTGTTTCCTGAGATTAAGAATTCCTCATATCAGTGAGGTCATATGATACCTGTCTTTCTCGGTTTGACTTATTTCGCTCAGCATAACACCCTCCAGTTTCATCCACATTTTTGCAAATGGCAAGATTTCATTCCTTTTGTTGGCTGCAGAATATTCCATTGTGTATATATACCACATCTTCTTTATCCATTCATCTGTCGATGGACATCTTTGCTCTTTCCACAGTTTGGCTATTGTGGACATTGCTGCTATAAACATCGGGGTGCACGTACCCCTTCGGAACCCTACATTTGTATCTTTGGGGTAAATACCCAGTAGTGCAATTGTTGGATCATATGGTAGCTCTATTTTCAACTTTTTGAGGAACCTCCATATTGTTTTCCAGATTGGCTGCACCAGCTTGCATTCCCACCAACAGTGTAGGAAGGTTCCCCTTTCTCCGCATCCCCACCAACATCTGTCCTTTCCTGACTTGTTAATTTTAGTCATTCTGAATGATGTGAGGTGATCAGAAGGCATGAGCAGACATTTCTGCAAAGAAGACATCCAAATGGCCAACAGACACATGAAAAAGTGATCAGCATTGCTCGGCATCAGGGAAATCCAAATCAAAACCTCAGTGAGACATCATTAGTTTTTGAGGTGGTGATCCATGATCCATTGTTTTGTATAACACCCAGTGCTCCATGCAGCACCTGCCCTCCTTAATACCCATCACCAGGCTAACCAATCACCCCTCCGCCCTCCCCTCTAAAACCTTGTTTGTTTCTCAGAGTCCACAGTCTCTCATGGTTCATCTCTCCCTCTGATTTCCCTTCCCTTCTTTTCCCCTTCCTTCTCCTAATGTCCTCTATGCTATTCCTTATGTTCTACAAATAATTGAAACCATATGATAATTGACTTTCTCTACTTGACTTATTTCACTTAGCATAATCTCCTCCAGTCCCATCCATGTGGATGTAAAAGTTGGGTATTCATCCTTTCTGATGGCTGAGTAATATTCCATTGTATATATGGACCACATCTTCTTTATCCATTCATCTGTGGAAGGGCATCTCGGCTCTTTCCACAGTTTGGCTATTGCGGACATTGCTGCTATGAACATTGGGGCGCATATGGCCCTTCTTTTCACTGCATCTGTGTCTTTGGGGTAAATACCCAGGAGTGCAATCGGCGGGTCATAGGGTAGCTCTATTTTTCAATTTTTGAGGTACCTCCACACTGTTTTCCAAAGGGGCTGTACCAACTTGCATTCCCACCAACAGTGTAAGAGGGTTCCCGTTTCTCCATAACCTCTCCAACATTTGTTGTTTCTTTCCCTGTCCATTTTTGCCATTCTAACTGGTATAAGGTGGTATCTCAATGTGGTTTTGATTGGAATTTCCCTGATGGCTAATGATGATGAACATTTTTTCATGTGTCTGTTAGCCATTTGTATGTCTTCCTCAGAGAAGTGTCTTTTCATGTCTTCTGCCCATTTTTTGACTTGATTATTTTTTTGGGGGGGTGTTGAGTTTGAGAAAATCTTTATAGATCTTGGGTACCAGCCCTTTATCTGTAGTGTCATTTGCAAATATCTTCTCCCGTTTCATGGGTTGCCTCTTTGTTTTGTTGACTGTTTCCTTTGCTGTGCAGAAGCTTTTTATGTTTTTATTTTTATAATCCATATGTAAGTGAAATAACATATTTAGTTTTCTTCATTTGATTTGGTTTTCTTCATCTGAATTATTTCACTTAGCATAGTAGCAATTAGGTAGACCCATGTACTCTCAAATGGCAAGACCTTATATGTCTGATATCATATATATACTTATATTTATACCATATATATAGTTTAATATATCAATATATATATATAGATAGATATAGATACATACATCTTCTATATCTGATATCTATCTTTGGACATTTATGTTACTTCTGTATCTTGATTATGTAAATAATGCTCTGATAAATAGAGGAGAATGTATGCCTTTTTGCATTTTTGTTATTTTCTTCTGATAAATAAATACGTAGTACTTGGATTACTGCATGATATGGTAATTCCTTTTTTGTTTTGTTTTGTTTTTTTGAGGAACCTTAAAAATTTTTCAAAAAAGCCTGCACCAGATTATATTCCCACCAAGAGTTCACAGTGTTCCCTTTCCACATCTTTGCCAACATTTCATGTCTTTTTGATAATAACTGTTGTGTCAGGTATGTTTTCATCTGTGTGTTTAGATGCTATAATGGTTACTGTTTTGTGGGAGATTTTGTTAGATTCCTCAAGATCTTCCCTCCCATTTCCCAACTTACTTATATCCTTTCATGGGGTATGAGTACTTGGTAACTCTCTTAGATACTCCTCCCTCCCCATGATTCTCCTGAGTTCTCATAAAACCTAGCCTGAAGTCTCAGGCAAATTCATTTCTAGGCAGCTCCAGACCAAGATTCTTCAGTATGCCTTATTTTTGTCTCAAAGGAGTATGGGCAAAGACATGAGGTTCACAACAATATAAGATGAATTCAGTATAAGAGATTAATTAAGACATAAGGGATTGTGTGAGAATTAGGTGTTATGTGATCTTTAAAAGCTAGACCAGGGAAGAAAACAGAGCTCATGTTCTCTTTTCCTACATAATCTAGAAAAATAAGGAGCAAAACAAACAGACAAAGAAAAATTCATAAAAAAACATCAGTTTTTTTTTTCCACCCAAGAAGTACTGGTGGATTTGCCACCCTTAGCTCTGCATTGATCAGGCTACTGAATCTCAGTAAAGAAGGACACATAGTCCTGAGCAGTCCCATGTGCAGAACACCATGCAAAACAATAATGAGGGGATGCATGGCTGTGGGGTCCCATAATATTCTCAGTGAGGGTTTACCAGGTTCCCACAGGGAAATGCAGATTTAATTAGGAAATGATCAAAGAAATGAAATATTTCAGGAATAGAGAAAAACAAGTGCAAATGCATAGAAATCAAATCACTATAAAAATATTCTATGTAACAAGCTCAAGAGTTAAAAAAAATCAAAACAGACAAACAAAAATATATGAATACAGTATATCAAAGATATGCATCTTATATTTTAACAATTAAACATATCATAGAAAAAATTGTAAAGCCTTAAAACAGCCAAATATTGGGACACCTGGGTAATGCAGCCATTTAAGCAACTAACTATTGGTTTTGGCTCAGGTCATAATCTCAAGATCATGAGATCAAGCACCAGTCAGGCTCTGTGCCCAGCGCAGAGTTTCCTTTTGATTTTGTCTCCCTCTAACCCTTCCTCCACTCTCTCTCACACTCTCTCTCTAAAATAAATAAAAACAACTTCAAAAATATAGCCAAATATTGATGTTGATGATGTTGGCATCTTATCATATAAAATACAAATTATCATTAATTATCATTTAGGAATTAGAAGAAAACCCAGATGAAGATCAAAGTTCAGGTATTGAGTTGTATTTTAGAAATAATAGTAGAAAAATCATGAAGGAATATCTGAATACCTTACTGGGCCTTTAAAAATTAAAACCTAGGGGTCCCTGAGTGGCTCAGTCAGTTAAAATATGGGACTTATAGTTTCGGCTCAGGGCTTCATCTCAGAGTCATGGGTTCCAGCCCCTCACTGGGCTCCATGCTCATTGTGGAGTCTACTTGTGCCTTCTGATCCTCCACCCACTCATGCTCTCTTTCTCTCTCTAACATAAATAAATAAAATCTTTTAGAAAATTAAAGAATCTAATAACATAGAAAATAATTGGACAAAGATACTACAGTGTGACTGCTTTAAAATGCATACTGGTTATACAATCTATAGTTATAATGTTACAAAAGGACCACATTATTTCAAATGGTACCTAATCATATATAGGGAGATCATTTAAAAGAATTGATAGTTTATGATGGGAAAATCAGTTGCTAATATGATTTTCATAAATCAAATATATTTTTCTATGATAACTTCCCCTCCAAAATATAAATGAATACTACTCACCTTTCTCTGTAGTTAAGAGGTCTGTGTAAAAACAAAGATATAATAAAGAATTCAACAAAGTATCTGCGGAAGAATCTCTAGAGAAGCAGACTTTACTCAAATATTTCAAGCTCTGACTTGGTAAAATGTTAGCCAGGTAGGTGAAATTAAGTGATAGAAAAGAGGGAAAAGGAAGCAGGCATTGTATACACCATCTTAAATAGATGATTTCTAAGAGATTCCAAAGTATCATGAGATATGCCCCAAATTCCATCATCTACAGTCTCCTTGCTTCAAGAACTAGGTCAGTCCATGCAGATCCACCTGCTGATTGTTTGGAGCTCATCATAGGATATTCCCCAAAATTCATGCAGATTCCACATGGGGTCTGAGCTCCAAGAGACTGGGACAGCATCACTGAGCCTTTGGAAGGGGGAGGCATCCAGAGTCAGGAATAACCTGAAACTGCCAGTCAGGCTTCATTGCTCATTCCAAGAAGAAGTTCTGGGCATTGAAAGATATAATTTTTCCCTGGTCACTTGATAAGGGGCATAATCTGATGATAATACAAATAGGAATTCATACCTTTGAAACGTATGCAGCATGTGATGAAAAATTTTAAAATCTGAAGGAATCAGAGTGGGTGCAAAAGTATCCTCCAGACATGGGACAATTTCAAAAATGCAGAAGAGAAAGAACGTTCTCCAAGTGCACTTTACACATGTTTCCTTTTCTCATTACTAACTTATGTGGGTTAGCAAGTAAAACCTACATGCAAACTAACAAACAGTAAGAATAGCTAACATTGGTAGAGATTTGATGGTGGACCGGACTGTGCTCTGCATTGAAATGTAGCACCATGTGCCTTTTCAGGATTTCTGGGGCATGTACTGCAGGCCTTCATTTAATACTTTGCCCAGGTATTAACCAGCTTCTCCTCTCTGTAGAACCAAAGCAATGTTTGCAGTCTTCAAGGAATTATAGACATAATGATCCAACAGAGTTCATGGACACTTGGACGATCTAATTAAGACAAAAGGGAAGGGAAAGCACAATTCCAAAACCCCAGTTGGTATTTATTTCCTTATATCTTTACAGATTTTTTTCTCTTAAGCTTTCCTTCAAAAAAATGCCTGACCTTTATATTGTGATCAATATATTAAACACAGGGAATTAACGGATGACTTACCATAATCTTCCCGAAGTTTACCTTTAAAAAGAAATACACAAATAAGTTAGAGAGTGAAACTAAAAATTCTCACAGTTCATTGCTCTGTGAATGTAGTGAGGCTTATAATAGAACTAGAAATGATATATTTTTTGTGTGTGAGCCAATTTTTCTGCTGCTACATAACATATAAATAGAAGTTGCAACCACACAGAGATTCCTAACAGACTTTTGAGAACCCTCACTGTGATTCACAGAGCTCTGAGCCATGACCTTACAAATGCTCAGGGAGATACCCATTGTCTGTAGCACAAGTGTGACTGGTTGGGTGAGTATTTAGTATTTCTGATCTATCCTATGTTAAAGTATCCCAAAGGACAACACTGTAACAAGTACTAGCCATATTCTTTTAAATGAGTTGAACCTGATGAATAATAATCTCTCTGACATTATTAATTACAGATATGATAATTGGAGGAGATCATTCAAAGAGAATGAGAGTGAAGTATACATCTCCAAAATCATATATCTATGCTCAGAAGAGTGCAAAATGTTAATATCTTAAACCTTCATTCATCCAGCAAGAATTTTATTTTTTTATTGAAGAATAATTGACATGATATATTTTATTGGTCTCAGGTGTACAATGCAGTGATTCCATATTTATATATTTTATGAAATGATCAGCAAAATGAATCTAGTTATTATATATCACCATACAAAATTAATACAGTAATATTGATTATATTCCCTATGCTGTACATTACATACATGTCATTTATTTTTTTTCTTTTAAATATTTTATTAATTTGATGTACAGAGAGAGATAGTGAAAGCAGGAACACAAGCAGAGGGAGTGGGAGAGGAAGAATCAGGGTTTACACTGAGCAGGAAGCCCAATGGGGGGCTCGATCCCAGGACCCTGGGATCATGACCTGAGCCAAAGGCAGACGCTTAATGACTGAGCCCCGTCTTATTTATCTTGTAACTGGAAGATTGTACTTTTTAAAAAAATTGTTTATTGTTATGGTAATCACCATACATTACATCATTAGGTTTTGATGTAGTGTTCCATGATTCATTGTTTGTTCATAACACCCAGTGCTCCACGCAGAATGTGCCCTCTTTAATACCCATCACCAGGCTAACCCATTCCCCCACCCCCCTCCCCTCTAGAACCCTCAGTTTGTTTTTCAGAGTCCATCATTTCTCATGGTTCGTCTCCCCCTCTGACTTACTCCCCTTTATTCTTCCCCTCCTGCTATCTTCTTCTTTTCCTTTTTTCTTAACATATGTTGCATTATTTGTTTCAGAAGTACAGATCTGCGACTCAACAGTCTTGCACAATTCACAGCGCTCACCATAGCACATACCCTACCCACTGTCTATCACCC
>NW_027397143.1:835727-864952 GCF_003265705.2 Callorhinus ursinus | reverse complement strand
AATATTCCATTGTGTATATATACCACAAGGAAGATTGTACTTTTTAATTCCCTTTACCTATTTCATCTATTCCCCTAGACACATCTCCTATAAAAACCACCAGTTTGTTCTCTGTATCTATAGATCATTTCTGTTTTGTTTTGTTTGTTAGTTTGGATTTTTTGATTTCACATAGAAGTGAAATGACATGGTATTTGGTTTTCTTTATATGATTTATTTCACTTAGCATGGTACCATTAGGTATACCCACGTTATGTCAAATGACAAGATCTCATTTTTTTTATGGCTAAGTATTATTCCGTTTTCCATATATATAGATATATCTCCACTCTCTAGTATAATATATATATTCCATTTTCTAGCATATACATTATTTATGTGTATATACATAAAATATATACATCTATATATAGTATGTATGTATATATATTTATAAACTGTGTGTATATATACCTATATATATTTATATACGTGTGTGTGTGTATATATATGTTATATTATATAGTATATATAGATGTGTGTGTGTGTGTATATATATATATGTTCTTTATCCATTATCTATCTTTGGACATTTATGTTACTTCCATATCTTGGCTATGTAAATAATGCTCTGGTAACGTAGGAGAACATACGCTTTTCGAATTTGTGTTTTCATTTTCTTCTGATAAATACATAGTACTTGAATTACTGCATAATATGGTAATTCCATTTTTATCTTTTTGAGAAACCTCAAACATTTTTCAGTAATGGCTGTACCAATTTATATTCCTACCAAAAGTTCACAGTGCTCCCTTTCCACATCTTTGCCAATATTTCCATTCTATCTGATAATAAATCTTGTGACAGGTATATGATGACATCTTATTGCTGTTTTGATATAAATTTCCCTACTGATTAGTGATGTTTAGCATCTTTTTCTGTGACTGTTGGCCATCCACAAATCTTTTTTTGGAAATGTCTAGTCAGATGTTCCGCCCATTTGTTAATTAGGTTATTTAACTTTTTGATATTGAATTGTATGTGATTGTTACATATTTTGGATGTTAATCCATTATCAGATATATCATTTGCAAATATCTTTTCCCATTCACTAGGTGAATTTTCATTATGTTTATTGTTTCTTTTGTTGTGCAAAAGCTTTTAGTTTGATCTAGTACTAACAGTTTATTTTTGCTTTTGTTGTCATTTCCTGAGGAAACAAATTGAAGTAATGATTGATAAAACTTATGTCAAAGAACTTACTGCCTATGTTTTCTTCTAAGAGTTTTATGGTTTAGATCTTACATTTGAGTCTTTCACCCATTATGAGTTTACATTTGTGTATGGTGTGAAAGCGGGAAAATTTCATTCTTATCCAAGTATCTGTTTTGTTTTCTCAGCACCATTTAATGAAGGGACACTTTCCTCAGTGTATATTCTTGCCTCATTTGTCATAGAATTATTGACAATATAAGTATGGAGTTGTATTTGGATATTTTATTCTGTTGTACTGACCTATCTATGTGTCTACTTTTGTGCAAGTACTGTCTTGATTATTATGTAGTGTACTATCAAAGATTATTTATTTATTTATTTGACAGAGAGACACAGAGAGAGAGGGAATACAAGCAGGGGGAGTGGGAGAGGGAGAAGCAGGCTTCCCACTGAGCAGGGAGCCCGATGTGGGGCTCCATCCCTGGACTCCAGGATCATGACCTGAGCCGAAGGCAGACGCTTAACTACTGAGCCACCCAGGCGACCCTGTAGTGTACTATCAAATCCAGAAGTGTGATATCTCAAGCTTTTCCTTCCTTATCAATATTGCCTACTTCAGAAATAAGATTGTGGCAGAGTAGGAAGACCCTAGGCTCCTCTCATTCCTCAAATACAACTAGATAACTATCAAATCATTCTGAACATCCAAGAAATCAACCAGAGGAAGAGAGAGCAATCCCACAACTACAGGGAGAGAAGGGGTCACAATGGGGAAGGTAGTAGTGGAGTTATGTGGTTTGGTGGAGAAATGGATCCTGGGTGCCACAGAGGGGAGGAAGCCTTGGTTGCAGAGAAAGACTAGAGAGAGAGGAACAGACAGGGGAATGCAGAGGGACAACACTCCCCCAAAGCTATTGGCTGGGAAAAAAACAAAAAACAAAAGAGTGGCTGATTTTTGTGAGTTTTTTTTTTTTCCCCTTCAACCAGCAGGGATTAGACTGGCATTTTAAGGTCGGTGGGCCTGGCTGGGAGAGAGCCCTGAGGTGCTGCTCTGTTCTGGGGGAGAAGGCTGGCAAACTCCCTGAGGGCAGTTGGTTTAATTCCAAGAAGACCTGGGGCACATAGTGGGTTGGGGGGATGTTTACTCTTCTTGGAGCACTTCAGTTAGAGATGCATTCACAGAGAACCCTCTATAGTGATAAAAAAGCACTTGCACCCTTTTCCTCTCCTACCCTTCAGAATAGGCATAGAGTCCTCTGTCAAGGGCAGCTTGACCACAACACTGACTGCCCAGCCTGCTTGCTCCAAGCCCCACACCCCTGCACTCTGATGTGATTGCCCTTCTCACTGAAACCTGCATCAGTCCCAGTGAGGTGAGACCCTTCCCCTGAAGACCAGTACAGGCCCCTCCCCACACCATGTCCCAAAAGCCTGGTGTTGTAAAAGTCAGCAGGCTTGGCTGGGATAGAACCCAGAGGGCACTGAAATGCTCCTGGAGAGAAGACAAGCAAACCCAGAGGCAAACCGCATGAAAATGATGATCTGAAAAATATCAGGAGACTACTGACTCTACCGGGAGTGCTTCCCTGAGAACAGCAGGTATGGAGACCCCTCTCTGGAGAAAAAGAAGTGGCTGGTGCCATTTTGCTCTCCCATCCCTCAGCATAAACACAAAAGTTACCTTTAGTAAACACCACAGTGCTGACACTGGCTGGCTGCTTAACATGCTTACACCAGATTCCACACCCACCCCTGTGCTTTGCCTCAACTGCCCTGCTCCATCAAATATGCCTCAATCCCAGCATGGCCGTCTCCTTCCTCAGAGTACCAGCACAAATCCTGCCCACACCATGCCTCCTGAGCAGACAGTTCTTCAAGGCTTCAGTTCTAGTGGAAGAAGCATCAGGTCTCATTTAATAAGCTGACCAGAGAATACATAGGTCCTAGTTAAAATTCACCACCCTCTGGCTCAAGTCTAAACACTGCCCACAGTAGGCAAGGAGAGCCTCTGCAGAGGATTGCCTGAGGGATACAGCAGCCAAAACACAGCAGCACAGTACAAGAGCACACACTAGAGACCTAGACACTCTATGACTCTTCTTCATGAAGCCATTACTCCCAGGTACAGGAAACACAACAGGCTTTCCTAACACAGAGAGGACAAAGAGTTAGAGAAAATGCCAGGATTGAGGAAATATCTGAAATTAAACAAAAAGTTATGGTCATAGCCATAGATCTAAGTAAAACAGATATAAGTAATATGCCTGATGGAGAATTTAAAGCAACCATCATACGATCCTAGCTGGGTCTGAAAAAAAGAATGGAAGACTTCAGAGAGGCCCATATTGCAGAGACAAAAGACTTTAAAAAAAAAGAAATGAAAATAAGATAACTGAAATTTGAAGCACACTGAGTATAATGAACACAAGGCTGGAAGAAACAGAGGAATGAATTAGTGATAAAGAAGATAGAATAATGGAAAACTATGAAGCTGAAAAAAGAGAAAGGAGAATTATGGATTATGTGAATAGACTTAGGGAAGCCAGTGACTCCATCAAAGGTAATAACATTTGTATCATAGGAGTCCCAGAAGAGGAAGAGAGAAAAAAGAAGAAAGAATGTTTATTGGAAGATATAATAACAGAAAAGTTCCCTAATCTGGGAAAGGAAACAGACATCTAAATCCAAGAGGCACAGAGACCTCCAAACAAAATCAACAAAAGCAAGCTCAAATTTATACCTAAATTTGCAAAATATAGTGATAACAAACAAACAGAAAATCCAATAAACAGTAAGAAAAAAGAATCCCCTAACTCACAAGGAAAGACCCATAAGGCTAATGGCAAATCTCTTCACAAAAACTTAGCAGGAAAGAAGGGCGTGGCATGGGACATTCAGTGTGCTGAATGGGAACCCTCTTACACTGTTGGTAGGAATGCAAGCTGATACAACCACTCTGGAAAACAGTATGGAGATTACTCAAAAAGTTAAAAATAGAGCTACCTTATGACCCAGAAATTGCACTATTAGGCATTTACACCAAAGATAAGAGATGTATTGAAAAGAAGGGCCATATGCACCCCAATGTTCATAGCAGCAATGTCCATAATAGCCAAACTGTGGAAGGAGCTGAGATGCCCTTCAACAGATGAATGGATAAAGAAGATGTAGTCCATATATACAATGGAATATTACTCAACCATCAGAAAAGATGAATACCCATCATTTGCATCGAATTGAATGGAACTTGAGGGGATTATGCTAAGTCAAATAAGTCAATCAGAGAAAGACAATTATCATATAGTTTCACTCATATATGGCACATAAGGAATAGCATGGAAGATAAAAGGCGAAGGGAAAGAAAACTGAAGGGGGGAGATCAGAGAGGGAGACAAACCGTGAAAGACTATGGACTCTGGGAAACAAACTGAGGGTTTCAGAGGGGAGGGGCTGGGGGAATGGGGTAGCTGGGTGATGGGTATTAAGGAGGGCATGTGTTGTAATGAGCACTGGGTGTTATATTCAACTAATGAATCATTGAACACTACATCAAAAACTAATGATGTACTATATGGTGGCCAACTGAACATAATAAAAAAAAATCTAAAAAAAAACATAAAAAAGAGAGTTTTTCAGACAAATAAAGGAATTCATGACCACTAAAGCAGCACCACAAGAAATATCAAAAGGGATTCTGTGAATGGGAAAGAAAGAACCAAAGTGACAAACACATAAAGGAGCAGAGAAAATCTCCAGAAACACTGACAAAACAAGTAATAAAAAAAAATACAAACAAGTAATAAACTAAATACACATCTATTAATAATTATTATGAATGTAAATGGACTAAAGGTTCCATTCAAAAGACATAAGATGTCAGAAAAGATTAAGAAAACAAGACCATCTGGGGCGCCTGGGTGGCTCTGTCACTGAGCGTCTGCATTCAGCTCAGGTCATGATCCCAGGGTCCTGGGATTGAGCCCTCCATCGGGCTCCCTGTTCAGTGGGAAGCCTGCTTCTTCCTCTCCCACTCCCCCTGCTTGTGTTCCCTCTCTCGCTGTCTCTCTCTGTGTCAAAAAAATAAATAAAATCTTAACAACAACAAAAAAAGGCCATCTATACACTGCCCTTAAGAGACTCATTTTAGACTTCAAGAATTCTGCAGATTGAAAGTGAGAGGATAGAGAAACATTTATCATGCAATGGATATTTAAAGAAAGCTGGAGTAGCCATACTTAAAACAGACAAAGTAGATTTTAAACCAATGACTATAACAAGAGATGAAGAAGGACACTATATCATACTAAGGGAGACCATCCAACAAGAACATCTAGCAATGGCAAACACTTATACCACCAACTTGGAAGCACCCAAATATATAAATCAATTAATAACAAACTTGAATGAACTCATTGATAATAATAAAATAATAGTAGGGGACTTGAACACCCCACTTACATCAATGTACAGATCATCCAGGAGAAAGTCAACAAGGAAACAATGGTTTGAATGACACATTGGACCAGATGGACTTAACAGATATATTCAGAATATTTCATCCTGCAGGAGCAGAATACACATTCTTTTTGAATGTACATGAGATATTCTCCAAAATAGATCACATACTAGGTCACAAATCAGGCCTCAACAAGTATAAAAATACCGAGATCATAACACGCATCTTTTCTGACCACAAAGCTATGAAACTTAAAGTCAACCTCAAGAAAAAATTTGGAAAAACCACAAACATGTGGAATTCAACAAAATGCTATGAATAGATGAATAGATCAGCCAAGAAATCAGACAGAAATAAAAAAAAATACATGTAAACAAACAAAAATGAAAACACAATGGTCCAAAATCTTTGGGATGTAGCAAAACTGGACATAAGATGGATGTATATAGCAACATAGGCCTACCTCAAGAAGCAAGAACTAATCTCAAATAAATAACCCCCCAAAATGAATAATCCAGTTTAAAAATGGGCAGAAGCTATGAACAGTCATTTTTCCAAAGAAGACATACAGATGACTAACAGAGACATGAAAAGATGCTCAACATCACCGATCATCAGGGAAATACAAATCAAAACCACAATTAGATACCACTTCACACCAGTCAGAATGGCTAAAATTAATAACACAAGAAACAACAGATGTTGGTGAGGATGCAGAGAAAGGGCAACCCTCTTACACTGTTGGTGGGAATGCAAGCTGGTACATCCACTCTGCAAAACAGTATGGAGGTTCCTCAAGATTTAAAAATGGATCGACCCTATCATCCAGCAATTGCCCTAGTAGGTATTTACTTAAAGGATACAAAAGCCTGATTTTGAAGGGATACATACACCCAATGCATAGCAGCATTATCTACAATAGCCAAAATATGGAAAGAGCCCAAATGTGGGTGGGGGAATGGACAAAATAAAGGAGATTAAGAGGTAAAACTTCTGGATGTATAATAAATTAGTCACAAAGATAAAAAGTTTAGCACAGAGAATGTAGTCAATAATATTTTAATAATGTATGGTGACACACTTATTGTGGTGAACATTGAGTAATGTATTAGAATTGTCAAATAAATATGGTGTACACCTGAAACAAATTCAACAGTATACGTTAACCATGCTTCATTTAACAAACAAACAAACAAACAAACAAAAACCCCCCAAAACAAGCAAACAAAAAAAACCCAGCAACAACAAAAAGTAATTTTCTTTCTATCTGCAAAGCTGTCTCCAGATAAGGCACTTAAAATTCTACTGTGTCTGGATTCTCCTACCAAACCAAGACACCTGTGTCTATGGTTGAGCCCAGAATCCACTCTGCACAATCCCTGCAATAGGATACTACTCGTTTCCATTCTGACTTCCCGAGAGTTGCATTATCTTTTCACGTCCCAGTGCCCTGTCTCCCCAAGGGCTCAGACTCATTCAGCTAGACAATATCCTTGGGATAGGACTAGGAATAAAGGTCAATATCTACATCTTACAGTGACTGTACTGAAAAGAAAGTATGTGCATTTGTCCTGGTCCAAAGTGACTAAGGGAGTGAAATTTGTTTTTAAAAGTAGCCTGGTTTTTCATAATGATTTAACATTTTTCAGGACTTAGTAAATTGTTTCATTGGCATTGTGATTTTTTAATCAAAGCAGAAGGACTGCTACTTACCTTAGAAAGAAGTCTTGGTCCACTCTAGATATCTTACCTCTTATTCTCAAATTGTAATAACAAAGGTTAAGTGACATTAAGTTCTATGCAGCCTGGAAAGCTGCATGTCTTCTTCCTGGATTTGATTAGTTTCTTGTGCATCAATATTTTGTATTATTTTAATCCATTAAGTAATTATAAATAAAATTTAAATTCTAATGTCTACTGCTTCTAAATATTTTTCTAAATCATCAAGTAAATTTTGATAGAGCAGCATTCTTCATGGTGTAGCTCCTGGCAGCAACAGCAGCATTTCTAACATGGGACCTCGCTACAAATGGCAATGATTGAGCCCAAATCAGAACTGTTAAATAAGAAATTCTGGGTTGTGTGCCAGCAATAGGTGCCCTCCATGTGATTCTGATGCATGCTCAGGTTTGAGAACGTTTGCTCTATCTGGTCCTTAGAAAGAACTTAATGAACAGAATGGTACAGTGTTTCTGCTCTAGATCTCTGAAACTGACAAGACACAGGTACTCCCAAGGATGTGGCTGGAACAGTGCTCATTAAAAAAAAAAAATCACTAGTCTTTACTTAAGTTCTCACCCAAGTCTGTCTATTTTAACATGGATATGGTTAGTTCTATGGGAATTTTGTAAGCATGCACAATTTCTGCAATCTTCTCTTTTTGATCCATGTTTGTTCAGGCACAACTTGAATCCGTGTCCTTAACCTCTAAAGGGAAGTGTGAGTTTCTCCGAGTTACAAGTAAACCAACTCACCATGCTTCTTCTTGAGTGAACCTAAAAAACAAACAAAAAAAAAAAGAAAGAAAAAAGCAGATAAAAATGATTAGTAAAACTTAACTAGGGTGTGGTTGAACTCTCTCTCTCTCTAGATATATATCCAAATGTGTATCTCTCTCTCTCTCTCATATCCAAATATGATATATATTGAGAAAACAGAATATAGGGGAAAAATGTAAAATTTTAAAAGACTTTAAACCAGTTGCCTGGAGTTAAGTATTTCTACCTTCACACAATCATCATAGAGAAAAATAGTTTTTTGTTGTAGATATATATACCATATATATATATAATATTTATATATATAAATTATGTAATATAGTATATGTATAAACATATAAACATACAATTTGTCCTTTTGATCATTATTAAGTGTGTAATCTATGGCTTTATTTATATTCCACTATTGCGTAAACATCACCACTATTTCCAAAACATTTTTATCGTCCATAATAGAAAACATGTAACTATTAAATAGAAAACCTGTAACTATTAAATAGAAATTTCACACTGCCCCCACTCTCCAATTCCCATGATCTTTAATCTATTTTCTGTTTCTATAAAATTTGATTAGTCTAGCTATTTAATATCAGTTAATCATACAATATTTTCCTTTCTGTGTCAAGCTTCTTTAACTTGTCATAATGTTTTCAAGGTTCATTCATATTGGATCATATATCAAAATATCTTTACTTTTTTATGAATTAATAGTATTCCACTGTACCACAGTTCATTTACTCATTCATGTGAGGATGAACATTTGTATTGTTTCCAACTTTTGGCTACTGTGAATAATGCTACAATGAACCTAGCATAAAGTAACTATTCAAGTCCTTGTTTTTAATTATTTGGGTTATATTCATAGAAATGGAAAGGATTGATCATATGGTAATTATATCATCATTTTTTAGTACTACCACGCTGTTTCCACAATGGCTGCACCACTTAAAATTTCCACCAGCAATGTACAAGGATTCCAATTTCTTCATATTCTCACCAGCACTGTTATTATTTTTGTAATTATAGCCCTCCTAAAAGGTTTCAAGTGGTATCTCATTGTGGCTTTGGGTTTCATTTTCCTAATCACTAATAGTATTGAACATCTTTTCATGTACTCACTTGCCATTTATGTATCTTCAGAAAAATGCCTATCTAAATATTTTACTCATTTTCAAATTGAGTTGTTTGTTTTGTTGACTTTTTAAAGTTTTAGATGTGTTCCTGATATAAAACCCTTATTTGGTGTATGTTTTGCAAATAATTTCTCCCATTCTGTGGTTTGTCTTTTAACTCTCTTGATAATGGCCTTTGGTGCAAAGAGGTTTGAAAAGTCAAAGAGTTCAATTTATGTGAGACTTGTCCTTATTGTTTGTGCTTTTGGTGTCCTATTTAAGAGTTCACTGCCAAATAGAATGTCATGAAATTTTGCCCATATTATTTCTTCTATTTTTTAGCACTTATATTTATTTCACTGATATATTTTGAGTTAATTCTTCTATATGGTATAAAGCAGGGGTCCAAATGCATTCTTTTGCACTTGGAAATCCAGTTGTTCCAGAAACATTTGTTAAACAGAATATTCTTTGCCCATAGAATGGACTTAGAACTTTTGTCAAAATTCTATTTGCAGGGGCGCCTGGGTGGCTCAGATAGTTAAGCATCTGCCTTCAACTCAGGTCATGATCCCAGGGTCCTGGGATCTAGTCCCGCATCAGGCTCCCTGCTCAGTGTAGAGCCTGCTTCTCCCTCTCCCTCTGCCATTTCCTCTGCCATTCCCTCTGCTTGTGCTCTTCTGTCTATCTCTCTGTCAAATACATAAATAAAATCTTAAAAAAAAATTCTATTTGCAATAGAGGTATAGGTTACTTCTGGATTCTCCATTCTATATCATTGATATATCTGTATCTATATCAATTTAGATATCTGTATCTATAGATATAGATATACATTGATAGGTAATCTACGCACACTGATATATATATATATATACACACACAGATTTATAGATACTATAGATATATCAAATATGTGGTTATCTATATATTTATATCAGTGAAATATCTGTCTATATATATATATATCAATGAAATAGAATATAAATGAGATATATATGATATTCATCATAGATAGATGATAGATAGAAGATAAATAAATCCTTATTCAATACCAGATCTTTTTGATTACTATATCTTTGCAGTGCATTTTGAAATGGGGAATTATGACTCCTCCAAATTTGTTCTTCAATTTTAAGACATTTTTGTTATTCAGAGACTCTTGTGATCCATATAAATTTTGATACCAGCTTCCCCATTAAAAAAATGGAATTTTGATACTCATTGCATTGAGTTTGCAGGTCACTTGGATAATATTGGCATCTTCATAATACTAAATTTTCTTATCTAAGAATGTGTGATTTCTTTCCATTTATTTAGGCCTTTAATTTCTTTCAAAAATGCTCTGTAGATTTTAGTGTGTAATTCTTTTACCTCTTTGGTTAAAGTTATTTCTCCTTTGTTAAATTTCTAGACACTATCATAAACAGAATTTTTTTCTTAATATATTTTTGGATTGTTCTTTACAGATGTATAGATATATTACTATTTTAGTGTGTTGATCTTCTAGCTATGAATTGATGAATTGATTCATTATTTCTATTAATTCTTATGGATATTTTTTGATTTCTACATAGGGGGTCATGTCATATATAAGTAGAGTTTGTTTTCCTTTTCCTTTTCCAATATGGATATCTTTTATTTCTTTTTCTTGTCTCACCATTCTGGATAGACTTTTCAGTACAATATTGAATAGCAGTGGTAAAATTGCCATCCTTGTCTTGTTCCTGCCTTTAGGGACAAAGCTTTCAGTTTTCCCCATTAAGTATAATATATGCTTTGGATTTTGCATTAGTTCCCTCTTTTTACATTGAGGCAATTTCCTTATATTGTTATTTTATTAATGTTTTTTAATGTGAAAGAGTGATTGATTTTTTAAAACTGCATTTTCTGTGTCATTTGAGATGATCATGTAGGTTTCTACCTTTATTCCACTAATGTAGCCTATTACACTGGTTGATTTTCTTATGCTGAAACACTCTTGTATTCCTGGGAAAATCACATTTGCTCATGGAACACAATTCTTTTAATATGCTTTTAAATATGCTGTTGGATTCAGTTTGCTTGGATTCTATTGAAAAGTGTTTTACCTTAATATTCTTAAGGATATTAGTCTGTATCTTTTCTTTTTTTCCTATCAGGCTTTGGTATCAGGGTAGTGATTGCCTCGTGAAATTAATTATGAAGTGTTCTGGCCTCTTTTATTTTTGGAAGAGTTTGTGAAGTATGTCATTAATTCTTTAAACATTGGTAGAATTCACCACTAAAACCATATAGCCCTGAACATTCCATTTTTTGGAAGGATTATGTTTACTTATTTAATTTCTTTACCTTTTATAGGTCTATTGTGATTTTATAGTTTATTTTGAGTCTATTTAGAGAATTTTTGTGTTTTTAGAAATTTGTTCAATGTATCTTGATTATCTAATTTGTTGGCATGCAATTGTTCTTAATATTCTCATAGTAACTTTGATTTCTTTAATGTCACTAGTCTTGTCCCTTTTTCATTTATGACTTGTTATTTGTGTCTTATTCTTTTTTCTCCTCAGTCTAGCCAAATGTTTCTAAACACTTTTTTCTCTCTGTAATGTACCATTTTTTAAATTCTATTATTTTTCTATTCTTTATTATTTCCTTCTTCTCTTAGCTTTTCATTTAGTTTGCTCTTTTTTTAAAATTTTCTTATAGATTCTCAGGTATAAATTTATTTATTTGAGGTCTTTCTTCTTTTTTAACTGAGGTGTTTACAACTCTAAATTTCTCTCTGGCTACTATCTTTACTTCATCCCACAAACCTTCTTATTTTGTGTTTTTTTGTTATTTCCTTTAATCTCTATTTTATAATTTCTATCATAATTTTTATTCACTGGGTGCTGTTTAATTTTTACATATTTCTAAATTTTCCAATTGATGTTTAAAAAGTATTTATTTGGCTTCAATATTTTAAAATATTTAAAATTCACCGGGTGTTGTTTAATTTTTATGTATTTCTATATTTTAAAATTAGGTTTTGTGACCTAACTTATGGAATATCCTGGATCATTTTTCATGTGCACTTAAAAAAATGCTGATCCTATTATTGGTGGTGAAGCCTTTAAAAATTTGTGTTGGGTTTAATTATTTTATAATATTTTTCAAGTCTCTAATTCCTTATATTCTGTCTCTGTGTTTCATCTATTATTGAAACTGGTATACTGAAGTCTCCATTATTATTGCAGAATTGACTATTTCTCCCTTTAATTTAATTTCTCCCTCTAATTTTGTTAATGTGCTTTATATTCAGGAGTACTTTTTATTTATGTATGTATATATATTATTATATTATTATATTATATTATATTATATTTATTATATTTATTATATTTATTATATATATTATTAATGATTATATATAATCTTTAATAATTTCTACATTTTCTGGTTGAATTGATCCTTTTTCTCACTATATAATGTCCTCCTTTGTATCTTTTAACACTTTCTGACTTAAAGTCTTATTTGTCTAAAATTAGTATACCCACCTGAGCTTTTTTTTGGACAATATTTGCATGGAATATCTTTTTCCACTTTTTCCCTTTGAAACTGTTGGTGTCTTTATATCTAAAGTATCTCTCTTGCAGACAGTGGATAGATGGATTACATATTTTTATTAAGTTTTTCTTTTAATTCAAGAATACAGGGAGAGAAAGTGAGAGAAAGATAAAATTAATTTTGACAGATTGGCTCATATAGTTATGGTTGCTGAGACATCCCAAGTTGGGCCGTTTTAAAGCTGGAGACCCAGAAAAGTCTGCTGTCTAGTTACAGTCAAAATCTAAAGGCCTAAGAACCATGATAGCCTCAGTCTCAGTCTGAAGGACCAAAAGCTGGGTGAGCCAATGATGTAAATCCTGGTCTGAGTCCAAAGGCCAGAAATGCAACACCAGCAATATCCAAGAATAGGAGATGGATGATCCAGTTCAAACAGAGAGTAAATTTACTCTTATTCACCCTTTTTGTTCCATTCAGGGCATCAACAGATTGGATGATGCCTGCCTATATTTTTGAGGGTTATCTTGTTTACTTACACTATCAATTTAAATGTAAATAACCTTTGGAAACACTCCCACAGGCAAACCCAGAAACGTTTTACCAGTATTAGCTTTAGTTTAGCTTATTCAAATTGAGACATAAAATCTTCCATTACAGTGTTCCACAAATCCCCTACACTGTGTTCACTTTTCTACATTTCTGTTCTTCAGATTTAATATTTGCAATGTCATCAAGTTCACTAATTATTTTTTCAATGTACTCAAAATGTTTCTGAATCCCTCTAGTAATTTGTTAAATTTAGTTATTGTATTATACAGCTCCAAAGGTTTGTTTGCTTCATTTTTACAATTTTTGTATTTTTATTAAAATTCTCATTTTATTGGGGCATCTGGGTAGCTGTTTGTTGAGCATCTGACTCTTGGTTTCAACTCAAGTCATTATCTCAGGGTTGTGAGACAGCCCACCATCAGGCTCTGTACAGTGGGGAGTCTACTTAAGATTCTTTCTCTCTCTCTCCATCTGCCCCTTCCCCACTCATACTCTCACTCTCTCTAAAATAAATAAATAAATCTTTTAAAAAATGATCCGCTTGTACAATTTTCCTGGTTTCCTTTAGGTTTTTTACAGTTTCCTTTAGCTTTTTGAACATATTTAAAACTTTGTTTTAAAGTCTTTGGTAAATCATAGGACAGCTCTTCAGAAACATTCTTTTAATTTATTTCATTTCTTTGAGTGGGTCATATACTTCTGTTTCTTTATGGGATTTGCCATTGTTTTGGTCATGGTTGAAAATTGGACATTTAAATTATATAATGCAGTAATTCTGGAAATCAGCTTCTTTCATTTCCCCAGATGTTGCTTTTTTCTATTTGTTGTTATTGTTTTTCTAGTTACTGTGGAAGGCTAGAGTAGTCTATTTGTTTAGTAACTTTCCAAAATTATTTTCACAAAGATTTTTCCTTATCATTTATGTTCATTGAAGTCCCTGTTCCTTAACTTGTATTCAGCTAGTTGTTTAGAGAGAAATTTACTTGAATGTCAGGAAGTAAAAACATGACAAAAACCAAAAACCAAAACCAAGCAAAGAAACAAACAAAAAAGAAAGACGAACATCTTTCCTAATGTTTGCTGATTGATTTTGTGCCATGGCTCTCTATTAACACTTAGGCAGTCTTTTGCTGAGCCAAGAGGATACCTCAATATGAAACATTAGGATTTTCTTAGGTCTTTTCTGAATGAACCTTGCTTTGGATATACATATGGCTATTTTGGAATGTCCTAGTTTCCCAAAAGAACTGTCTCCAGATTTTACCTTAGTAAGTTTATTGTTTGCTTTGACTGCCATGATTTTCCCATTCCTCTAAGAGTTGCTAGTTCAGTTTGTAGTGCTTTTGAGCAATGCTAAGTGCTCTTTTACTCTCAGTTCTCAGTTAGACAAAACCAAGATAAACATCTTACATCTTACATCAATCTCTTGCCACACAGGCTAGAATAGATATATACAATAATTTACTAATTATGTCTGTTCTGCTCCCTCCAAATTCAGAGATATGGGCTCCACACTTCTCATACAGACTGCTGCTGCTTCAAAATCAAGACACAACAGCAGAGAGAGGGTAAGTCGAGGGCAATAAAATTGCCACAAAATCTTCCTACCATCAGAAAGGTCTTTTGCTTGATTCAGTGTCTGCTTAGGTGCTGTAAACATTTTATTCTTGTTCAGAGTTCTGACAAAGTGGATCTGATCACTTCTACTTTTTTGTTTTGATGTTTTTGTATAGAAATGAGAACTTGGAGCTGTTGATTTTGTCATTTTCCTGTAGTTACTCTGCAAAATAGCTTTTTAAAAAAATTTTTTATTGTTATGTTAATCACCATATATTACATAATTTGTTTTGGTGTACTGTTCCATGATTCATTGTTTGTTCATAACACCCAGTGCTCCATCCAGAATGTGCCCTCCTCAATACCCATCACCAGGCTAACCCATCACCCTACCCCCCTCCCCTCTAGAACCCTCAGTTTGTTTTTCAGAGTCCATCATCTCTCCTGGTTCGTCTCCCCCTCTGACTTACTCCCCTTCATTCTTCCTCTCCTGCTATCTTCTTCTTTTTCTTTTTTCTTAACATATGTTGCGTTATTTGTTTCAGAAGTACAGATCTGTGATTCAACAGTCTTACACAATTCACAGTGCTCACCGTAGCACATATCTTCCCCAATGTCCATCACCCAGCCACCCCATCCCTCCCACCCCCGACCGCTCCAGCAACCCTCAGTTTGTTCCTGAGATTAAGAATTCCTCATATCAGTGAGGTCATCTGATACATGTCTTTCTCTGATTGACTTATTTCACTCAGCATAACACCCTCCAGTTCCATCCACGTCGTTGTAAATGGCAAGATCTCATTCCTTTTGATGGCTGCATAATATTCCATTGTGTATATATACCACTTCTTCTTTATCCATTCATCTGTCGATGGACGTCTTGGCTCTTTCCACAGTTTGGCTATTGTGGACATTGCTGCTATAAACACTGGGGAGCACATACCCCTTCGGGTCCCTACATTTGTATCTTTGGGGTAAATACCCAGTAGTGCAATTGCTGGATCGAATGGTAGCTCTAATTTCAACTGTTTGAGGAACCTCCATACTGTTTTCCAGAGGGGTTGCACCAGCTTGCATTCCCACCAACAGTGTAGGAGGGTTCCCCTTTCTCCACATCCCTGCCAACATCTGTCGTTCCCTGACTTGTTAATTTTAGCCATTCTGACGGGTGTGAGGTGGTATCTCATTGAGGTTTTGATTTGGATTTCCCTGATGCCGAGCGATGTTGAGCACTTTTTTGCAAAATAGCTTTTAAATGTACTTTTGCTTCCCCAAGTACTGATGTTAATTTTTTTAGAGGATAGGATACAATGTGAGAGAAAGATTAATGATCAGCAAACACATAGTGATTCTAATACGGTTGGCTCATATTATCTTTAAGTGTCAAAACCTTGATTGAGAGGTATATATTCACTAAACACCTAAAGGCAAGGTAATTTTCTTTATTTTTTTAGTGAAAAAAACACATTTTCTCTCCTGATAGGTGCTGAAGTCACACCTCTATTGCATTTGCCATGTTCTTAACATATAGGTCTCCTGATGCATGGTATTTTCCCCATAAATGCATCACAAATAAATGAACAAATGTGTGTCTTTTAGTGTGAGTACAGAGGCTCATTGGTAAAACAGTCTTATAACCTATCGCACAGAGTTAGAGGTTTAATTTGGTTTTAGTATTAAGAAATATTTCTGTAAACCCAAAGTAATCTGTTTTAAGAAAAATGATTAATTGAGCACATTTTAAATATACATTGCTAGGGGCACCTGGGTGGCTCACTTGGTTAAGCGGCTGCCTTCAGCTCAGGTCATGATCCTGGAGTCCCAGGATTGAGTCCCGCATCAGGCTCCCTGCTTGGCAGGGAGTCTGCTTCTCCCTCTGACCCTCCCCCCTCTCATGTGCTCTCTCTCTCTCTCTCTCATTCTCTCTGTCTCAAATAAATTAAAAAAATCTTTAAAAAAATATATACATTGCTAACAATAAACTGTATAAACATTTGATTGATTTTTCCCCTGGAGTTAGCTCAGGCTAATATCTGTATTAAATAAAAATAAAATAATATAAAATGAAAATTGGGGAAAGATAATAATGAGAGGCTATGAGCAGATTTATCTGCCCTGGGGAAAAAATATTGCTGTAGTTTAAAAACAGTAACTAGAATATAGTGGAAAGACCCCTAGAATCTTGCCAAATAATGAGGGAGATACTGGAACTCTCTCCAGGTTGGAGGGGCTGGTGAGCAACACTGTTTATACCCCACCTTCCATCTTAATACTGCACACAGGAACATGGGCTGAGAAACATAGGTGACCTGCCACAGTGGTTCCCCAGATCCATAGTTCATATCAATTCTGGACATTGTGGGGCATAAGAAAGCCAAACTTTAAAAGACCATCAAGAATACAGAAGACCCAGCCCTAGAACTTCACCAAATCACACAGGAACTTCTGTGATTCTCTCTAGGTCAGAGGGGCTGGCAAATACCATGATTTATGTTATCCTCCACCTTGATAGCACAGATGGGAGCAAGGTCTGAGTTCCATAGACTGCCTGCTCCCTCTTGGCTTTAGCATACAGGTGCACCAAATGCTCTGGAACAAAAGGAAAAAAAAAAACCTACTTGTTGAAAAGAGTAGTTAGCAATGTAGAGGAGGGAAGATAGTGTTAGAGTGCAAGGACTCTAGACTCAACCCTCAAACAGAAAAGGATAATTCTAAAATCATCTTATATAACCCCAGAAACCAACCTGAAATCTGACAGAAAAGATACTCCGCACCTAAAGGGAAAGTAGAGAACACATGGAAAAAGGTAGGAATTACAGAGAGATGGTTTAGGGGAGAGACATCATGGGTGCTTCAGAGGGAGTGAGCTATGGTCATGGAGAAAAGCAAGATAGAAAGGACTACACAGGGGGACCACACAAGGAGAACATTTCCCCAAAGCCATTGGCTTGGAAAATGAGAGAGATTGAATTTAGTGATTCCTTGCAACAAATGGGGCTTAAAGCCTGGTATTTAAAGTCCAGCAGACTTGGCTGGAATAGAAGCCCAAGGGTACTGTCTTGCTCCTGGAGAGAAGTCGGGCAAAGAACCCGGAAGTAGAGGGCATGGAATCATGACTTAAAGAACATCTGGAGCATACAGTGGAAAGATTAATTGCTCTTCTTGGAGTGCATCCCTGAGAAGCAGTAGTCACAGAAAACCCTCTTCAGGAACCAAGAAGCTGCCTGACCCTTCCTCACCTACCCCTCAGCATAAACACAGAACAACCTGTAGGAAGCAGCTCAGCATCAAAACTGGCTACCTAACTTGCTTACACTGAACCCCACACCCCTGCATTCTGGTGAGACTAGGCTTCTCAGCCAAGCTTGCCTCATTCCCAGTGCAGCAAGCCCCACTCCTCCAAAACCAGCACAAAACTCTGCCCACACCATGTCTTCCAACCAGAAAGTTTTGCAGGTCCTTAGTTCTCATAGGCATGGTTTCAGACCTTCTTTCACAAGGAGACCAGATTACATCTATTTAGAAGTCACAATCCGCAGTCCAAGGACCAAGCAATGCTCTCATCAGGTAAGGAGAGCCTCTTAAGATGACTGATCTGAAGAATAAAGCAGCTAAAACTCAATAGCAGAACACACACAGCACACATCAGAGACATCCATTGAAGCACCATGCCCCGGACACTATATGGCTAATTCTTCATAAAGCCATTACTTCCAGTAGAAGGAAACATGACTGGCTTTTCTAACACCAAGAAGTAGACAGTAATTAGACAAAATGCAAAGATGGAGGAATTTATACCAAATGAAAGGACAAGGCCACAGTCAGAGATCAAAACTAAATACATACAAATAATATGGCTAATGGAGAATTTAAAGCAACATTCATAAGGATACTCACTTACCTTGAGAAAAGAAGACATCAGAGAGACCTTACCACAGAGATAAAAAAAAGTTAAAAAAGAATCAATCAGAAATGAAGAATGCAATAAATGAGATTGGAAACAGGCTTGAACTAATGAAGACAGGAGTTGCAAGAGGAAGAGGAATGAATTAGTGACCTAGAAGACAAAAATATAGAAAATAATGGAGCTGAAAAAGGGAGAGAGACAAGAATTATGAAAGATAAGAATAGACTTAGGGAACTCAGTGGCTATATATAATGTAATAACATTTCTATTATAGGAGTCCAAGGGAAGAAGAAAGAGATAAGGGGGCAGAAAATTCTTTGAAGAAATAATAGCTGATAAACCCCCTAACCTGGGAAAGGAAATAGACATTCAGATCTAGGAGACACAGAGAACTCCCATCAAAATCAACAAAATCAGGCCAACATCAAGACATATTGTAATTAATTTTGCAATATATAGTGACAGAAAATTCCTTAACATACAAGAGAAGACCCATAATGCTAACTGCAAATCTTTCCACAGAAACTTGACAAGCCAGAAGGGTGTGCTTGATATATTCAAAGGATTGAATGGGAAAAAATTGAAGCCCAGGGTACTGTATCCAGAAAGGGTATCATTAGGAATAGAAAGAGATAAAGTTTCCCATACAAACAAACACTAAAGGAGTTCATGAGCACTAAAGCAGCCCTGAGAGAAATACTACAGAGGACTCTTTGAGTAGAAAGGAAAGACCAAAAGTGACAAAGGCAAAAAGGATCAGAGAAAATCACCAGAAACAATGAAAAATCAAGTAATAAAATGGCAATAAATACATATCTATCAAAAATTACTTTGAATGTAAATGAACTAAATGTTCCCGTCAAAAGACATAAGATAAAAAAAAATGAGATGCATATATATGCTGCCTATAAAACACATTTTAGATCTAAAGACACCCTCTGTTTGAAAGTGAGGGGATAGGGAAATATTTATCATGCAAATGGATATCAAAAGAAAGCCAGATGGAAAATACTTATATTATACAAAATATACTTTAAAATAAAGACTGTAACAAGAGATAAATAAAGCCAATACATCATAATAAATGGGACAATCCAACAAGAAGATCTAATAATTGTAAATATTTATGCAACCAACACAGGAACACTCAACTTTATGAACAATTAAAAGCAAACATAAAGGAACTATTTGATAATAATACAATAATAGTAGGGACTTTAATACCCCATTTATTTCAATGGACAGATGATCTAAACAGAAAATCAAGAAGACAACAATGGCTTTGGATGATATATTAGATCAGAAGGACTGAACAGATATATTCAAACATCCTATTCTAAAACAACAGAATACCCATTCTTTGTAATTACACATGGCACATTCTTCAGAATAAATCACATATTAGGTCACGAATCAGGCCTCACGTGCTGTGATGAGTACTGGGTATTATATACAACTAATGAATCATTGAACACTACACCAAAAACTAGTGATATACTATATGGTGGCTAACTGAACATTAAAAAAAAGTCTCAACAAGAATGAAAAGATTAAAATCATACTATGCATCTATTCTGACCAAAACACTATGAATCTAGCAGTTGACTACAAGAAAAATTTTGGAAACGCCACAAATAAATGGAAGTTAAACCACATGCTACTAAACAAGGAATGGGTCAACCAGGAAATCAAAGAAGAAATTTAAAAAATACATGGAAACAAATGAAAATGAAGACAGGATGATCTAAAATCTTTGTGATTCAGCAAAAGCAGCCCTAAGAGGAAAGTATATAGCAATATAGGCCTACATAAAGAAACAGGAAAAATATGAATAAGTAAACTAACCTTACACCTAAAGGTGCTAGGAAAAGAACAAGAAATGAAGTCTAAAGCTAGAAGAATAAAGGAAATGATAAAGATTAGAATAGAAAACAATGATACAATGGAGGCAAGATGGCAGAGGAGTAGGGGACCAGTTGAAACCCCTAAATGTATCTGGACATCTATCAAATCATTTTGAACACCCACGAAATCAGCCTGAGATGTCAGAATATATATCTGAATCTCTACAAGCAGAAAAGCACTGCCTGTTGCAAGGTCGGATGTGCGGAGTCATGAATCTGTGGAAAGATATCAAAAGATAAACAGAAGGCGGGGAGGGAGCCGCCTTAAGCTGGCTCCTGGAAAGTGATAAAACACCGGAGCGCAAAATCAGAACCCTTAGAAATCTGCTGTAGTGAGAGACATCCCTCTCTGAAAGGGGCTCAGGAAATGAAAAGGCAGAATTCTATGAATGCCACTGTGGTCTCAGGATAGGAGGAATGCCTGAGCAGTGGAGCCACGATGCAGGTTAGGGTCAGTGAGCCCAGGAATGGACTTTCAGCTCAGATCACCATAAACTGCTAGCTGGGACAGTAAAAAATCACTCTTTTCCTGAGCAGCTTGAAAAAGTCTAGAACCTGTGCCCAACCGTGCAAAAACTCGCATGGTGGTAGAGGCCCAGAAAGGACATTAAAATGGCACCCAGACATGATCCAGGAGCTTCGGGTGCATGCACGATCCCTCAGCCCCTCACGGAATCACAAAGGTCAGCGGCTCTCCTGGGCCTCTGGGACTACCTCCAAGAGACTTGCAGTGGGAGTGTACTGCAGGAGTCTGCTTTTTTGGCACATACAGAAGTGGAGACTGTCCTGGAGGGTTTATTAAAGAGGGAAGACTGCAAATTTTCTGCTCTGGGCCAGAGGTTTGGGTGTGGCTATTTTTGCTCTGATCCTCTGAAGAGGTGCAGAAAGCCTGCAGGGAACAAAAACAACACAGAGGACAAATTTCCACTGAGCCCATCCCCCTGACAGGGGGTGGGGCTACTCCACACAGGCAGGGTTACAGGAGAAACAGACCCTCCCCCAGAAAACAGTCTGCAGAAACAGGTGGACAAAAACTGTATGGATCCCATAAGAATGTAAAATCCCAACGCCAGGGGAAAATACTATATTGAGGTCCAGGTGTTGCTTCACAACTTGTTTATTTTTCAGGTAAGATTCTTTTTTTTCCCTCTCTTTTTCTTATGCTTTTTCTCTATTTTTTTTTCTTTCTACCTTTGCTCATTTCAACTAGATGTTTATTATATTAACATATTTCACAGTTGCTTTGTAATTTGTATTTTTCACACTTATATTTTTATAGATATATGCTTAATTTTACTCATTTTCCAATCTATTCAATTTTTTCTTTATTTATTTTCATTGCAATTTTAGGATATAGTGTCTTCTAAAACACAGACCAAAATATACCCAGGAACAACCAGAACACCCTGCTTTATCCACACTAAGAGATTATAGCCTCACACCCCTCCCCCTTTTTCTTTTTTTTTAATTTTAAAATTTTATTCTTGTATTTTATTTTGGCTTTGTTTTCTGGTGGTGGCTTCTGACCACTCTGGATTTTGCTAGGGTGCTTCTTGCTTGGGTCTTCATTGATATTTTGGACTCTGTTCATTCGCTCAACCATTCACTCAAGTCATTCCCTTGACAGAATGACTATGAGGAGGAACTCCCAACAAAGAAAAGAACCACAGACTATGGTCTTTGCCACAGAACTAATGGATATGGATATAAGCAAGACATCAGAGATAGAATTCAGGATAGCAGTCATGAAGTCAATAGCTAGGCTTAAACAAGGCATTAGTGAAAATATAGAATTTCTAAGGGAAGAAATGAGATCTAAGCAGGCTGAACTTTAAAAGGCTATGAATGAAATGCAGTCTAAACTGGATACTCTAAGAGCCAGATTAAATGAGGCAGAAGACAGAATAAGTGATCCAGAAGATAACCTAATGGAAAGGGAGGAAGTTGAGGAAAACAGAAATATGCAGCTAGTAGTACATTTAAAAAGGTTAGGGGAGATTATTGATGTCATGAAAAGTTCCAATGTCAGAATTATTGGGATCCCTGAGGGGGTGTAGAGAGAGAGAAGGCTAGAAGATATATTTGAACAAATCATAGCTGAGAATTTCCATAATATGGAGAAGAAGACAAGCCTTTGTGTCTAAGAGGCAGAGAGGACCCCTCCCCACCCCCAAAAAAGATCAAAACCCTGACATATAATAGTGAAGATTGCAAATTTTACAGCCAAAGAAACTATCCTGAGAGTAGCTAGGGAGAGGAGTTTCCTTACATATGAGGGAGGAACATCAGAATAACATCAGACCTGGCCACAAACCCTGTCAAGCCAGAAAGAACTGACAGACATATTCAGGATACTAAATGAGAAGAACATGCAGCCAAGAAGACTTTATCCAGCAAGGTGGTCATTCAGAACAGATGGAGAGATAAAGAGCTTCCAGGACAGGCAGAAACTAAAGGAATATGTGAACACCAAGCCAGCCCTGAAATAAATGTTAAGGGGGATTCTGTAAGTGAAAAGAGACCACAAGAGTGACATAGACCAGAAAGAAACAGAAAACATCTACAGAAACCAGGACTTTACAAGAATACAATGGCACTAAATTCACATCTTTCAATACTTACTTTAAATGTAAATAGGCTGAATGCTCCTATGAAAAGACAAAGGTTTTCAGATTGGATAAAAAAAGCAGGACCCATCCATATGCTGTCTACAAAAGACTCATTTCAAATCTAAAGACACCTCCAGGTTGAAAGGGAGAGATGGAGAAACATTTACCATAACAATGGACCTCAAAAGAAAGCTGGGGTAGTAAACCTCATATAAGAAAATTAGATATTAAACCAAAGACCATAGTAAGAGATGTAGAGGGACACTATATCATATTTAATCTATCCAACAAGAGGATCTAATGATTATAAATACGTATGCTCCAAACATGGGAGTAGACAATTATATAAATGAATTAATAACCAAAATAAAGAAACGTATTGATAATACTGCATTAATAGTAGGAGACCTCAACACTTCACCCACAGCCATGGACAGATCATCTAAGTAGATGTTCAACAAAGAAACGAGAGCTTTGAAGGACATATTGGACAACATGGGCTTTGGAGAACTATATAGAACATTCCATCCTAAAACAACAGAATACTCATTCTTCTCGAGTGCACATGGAATTCTCCAGAATAGACCATATACAGGGACACAAATCAGGTCTCAAATGTTTCCAAAAGACTGAGATTATTACCTGCATATTTTCAGACCATAAATCTTTGAAACTGGAAATCAACCACAAGAAGAAATTTGGAAGCAATTCAAACACTTGGAAGTTAAAGACCACCCTGCTAAAGAATGAATGGATCAACCAGGTAATTAAAAAAGAACTTAAAGAGTGCGCCTGGGTGGCTCAGTTGTTAAGCATCTGCCTTCGGCTCAGGTCATGAACCCAGGGTCCTGGGATCGAGTCCCACATCAGGCTCCCTCCTCGGCGGGACGCCTGCTTCTCCCTCTCCCACTCCCGCTGCTTGTGTTCCTGCTCTCGCTATCTCTGTCTCTGTCAAATAAATAAATAAAATCTTTAAAAAAAAGAACTTAAAGAATTTTTGAAACTATGAGAATGAAAACACATCAGTTCAAAACCTGTAGGATATTGGAAAGGCGGTCCTAAGAGGGAAATACATAGACATCCAAGCCTCTCTCAAAAAATTAGAAAAATCCCAAATGCACAATTGAACCACACACCTAAAGGAGCTGGAGAAAGAACAGCAAATAAAGTCTATTACGACCAGGGGAAGAGAAAAAATAAGGATTAGGGCAAAAATCAATGAAATATAAACCAGAAAAATAGTAGAACAGATCAACAAAACTAGAAGCTGCTTCTTAGAAAGATTTAGAAAGATTGATAAACCTCTGGCCAGACATATCCAAAAGAGAGAGAGAGAGAGAGAGAGAGAGAAAGGACCCAAATTAATAAAATTCTGAATGAAATGGGAGAGATGATGACTAATACCAAGGAAATTAAAAAATATATATATTCGAAATTAATAGCAGCAGCTATAGGACAACAAATTAAGCAATCAGGAAGAAATGGATGCATTCCTTGAAACATAAATGACCAAGACTGAAACAGGAAGAAATAGCCAATCTGAACAAACAAATAACTGCAAGGAAATCAAAGCAGTAATCAAGAACCTCCCAAAACACAAGAGTCCAGGGCCAGATGCCTTCCCAGGGGAATTCTACCAAACATTAAAGAAGAATTTAGGCAGAGCAAGATGGCGGAGGAGTAGGAGACCTGGATTTCGTCTGGTGTCAGGAATTCAGCTGAATAGGGATCAAACCATTCTGAACACCTACGAACTCAACAGGAGAACAAAGAAGAGAGTAGCAACAACTCTCTGAACAGAGAAGCGACCACTTACTGGAAGGTAGGACGTGCGGAGAAGTGAATCCAAGGCGATATTTGGGAGGAAAGATGGCGGGGGAGGGGGCCTCCGTCGACCACTTCTGGCAAGTGATAGAGCCGTGGAGCACAAAATCGGAATGTTTAGAAGTCGGCTCTGATGAGGGACGTCACTCCAGTGGCTAAGGAGGGGGTGGAACCCTCGCAGGACAGTGTGGTCTCAGGACCCTTGGGGCCACAGAAAGACCAGGGGTGCCTGAGTGCAGCAGAGCTCCAAGGTATCAGAGCAAGGAAGCGGCTGCAGAGACGGAGCCAAGGCGTGGGCTCTCAGGTCGGGGTTGCCATAAACTGTGATCCGCGGCCGAGTCGGGCCACTGCTCCTCCAGCAGGGACCCAACAAGCGGCAGACCTGGTGAGACTCCCCTTCCTCCCTGGGGAGGAGCGGCGCAGAGGCACACCACAGGTATCTGCTAGGTTTGGAGACTCCACACTGGATCGGGTGCCAGAGATAGAAATGCTCGGTCACAGGCTGGGTGAGCACGGAGTGCGGCCAGGGACTAGGGAGACGGGAGTGACTGCTTTTCTCTAGGGGCACACTGAGGAGCGGGCCCCGAGTTCTCAGCTGCTCCGGGTGGAGATTGGGAGGCCACCATTTTCACCCTGGTCCTCCAAAGCTGTACCGAGAGCTTGCAGGGAACAAAAGCCCCTGAAAGCAAACCCGATCAGCTTACTTAGCCCGGACCGACAAGGGCGGGGCAATTCAGCCTCTGGCAAAGACATTTGGGAACCACGGCAACAGTCCCTCCCCAAGAAGATCAGCACGAACAGCCAGCAAGCCAAGACCAAGTTTACCGATCAGGGAGAACGGGAGAACTCCAGCGCTACGGGAATACTGCACATAGAATTCATGCCTTTTTATTTTTTTACCATGATTCATTAGTTTTTCAAAGTTAATTTTTTAACTGTTTTTTTTTATTTTTCTTTTTCCCTTTTTCAACCAACATCTTATCAACCCCTTCTTTAAAAAAACATTTTTTATTTTTCATTTTTAGAGTTATATTTTATCCCTTCATAGTAGTTACCTTATTTTTGGCATATATATATAAGTTGTTCTCTCTTTAAAATTTTGAGATACAGTTTCCTCTAACAGATCAAAATATACCCTAAATCACTAGTGTATGGCTTTGTTCTAGTCTCCTGCCTGATCACATTCTCTCCCTTTTTTTTCGTTTCTTTTTTTTAATCTTCTTCTTTCTTTTTGCAAACAACTTCTTATCTTATCAATTCCTTTTATAAAATCTTTTATAATTTTCATCTTTACAGTCATCTGCCATCCCCTCATTGTATCAACCCTTATTTTGTACATATATAAGCCTTTCTTCCTTTAAAATTTTAGCAGGCACTTTCCTCTAACAGATAAAAATATGCCCAAAAGCTAGTGTGTGGCACTGATCTATGCACTAGCCTGATCATATTTGATCATATTCTGTTTTTGTTGTTGTTTTGTTCTGTTTTTGTTTGTTTTTATCTTTTTCTTTTCCCTTTTTTTTTTTCTCTTCTTTCTTTCCCTTTCTTGTCCCCTGATTTCAGGTCTTTTCTGATTTGTATACAGTATATTTGCTGGAGACGTTGTTAACCTGTTAGCATTCTGTTCTCTCATTCATCTTTTTTCCTCTGGACAAAATGACAAGATGAAAAAAAAATCACCTCAGCAAAAAGAACAAGAGATAGTGCCATCTGCCAGGGATCTACTCAATACGGACATTAGTGTGATGTCGGACCTAGAGTTCAGAATCATGACTTTAAAGATACTAGTTGGGCTTGAAAAAAGTGTGGAAGTTATTAGAGAAACCCTTTCTGGAGAAATAAAAGAACTAAAATCTAACCAAGTCGAAATCAAAAAGGCTATTAATGAGGTGCAATAAAAAATGGGGGCACTAACTGCTAGGATAAATGAGGCAGAAGAGAGAATCAGTGATATAGAAGACCAAATGATGGAAAATAAAGAAGCTGAGAAAAAGAGAGAGAAAAAAATTACAGGATCACGAGGGTAGAATTTGAGAGATAAGTGATATGATAAGATGAAACAACATTAGAAAAATTGGGATCCCAGAAGAAGAAGAGAGAGAGAGGGGCAGAAGGTATATTGGAGCAAATAATAACAGAGAACTTCCCTAATGTGGGGAAGGAAACAGGCATCAAAATCCAGGAGGCACAGAGAACCCCTCTCAAAATCAATAAAAATAAGTCAACACCCTGACATCTCATAGTAAAACTTACGAGTCTCAAGAGACAAAGAGAAAATCCTGAGAGCAGCTCAGGAGAAGAGATATGTAACCTACAATGGTAGAAACCTTAGATTGGCAAAAGACCTATCCACAGAGACCTGGCAGGCCAGAAAGGACTGGCATGATATCTTCAGAGCACTAAATGAGAAAAATATGCAGCCAAGAATACTATAGCCAGCTAGGCTCTCATTGAAAATAGAAGGAGAGATAAAAAGCTTCCAGGATAAACAAAAACTATAGGAATTTGCAAACACGAAATCAGCCCTCCAAGAAATATTGAAAGAGGTCCTCTAAGCAAAAAGAGAGCCTAAAAGCAGCATAGATCATAAAGGAACACAGACAATATACAGTAATAGTCACCTTAAAGGCAATACAATGGCACTAAATTCATACATTTCAATAGTTACCCTGATCAGCAGAGCAAGATGGTGGAGGAGTTGGAGACCTAGATTTCGTCTGGTCGCAGGAATTCAGCTGAATAGGGATCAAACCATTCTGAACTACTACGAACTCAACAGGAGATCGAAGAGGAGAGTAGCAACAACTTTCTGAACAGAGAAGCGACCACTTACTGGAAGGTAGGACGTGCGGAGAAGTGAATCCAAGGCGATATTCGGGAGGATAGATGGCGGGGGAGGGGCCTCCGCTGGCCGCTTCTGGCAAGTGATAGAGCCGCGAAGCACAAAATCGGACCTTTTAGAAGTTGGCTCGGCTGAGCGACGTCGCTGCAGTGGCTAAGCAGGGGGTGGAATCATCCCGGGACAGTGTGGTCTCAGGACCCTTGGGGTCACAGAAAGACCGGGGGTGCCTGAGTGCACCAGAGCTCCCAGGTATCAGAGCGGGGAAGCCGGCTGCAGAGACGGAGCCGAGGCGCGGGCTCTCAGCACAGGGTTGCCATAAACAGTGATCCGCGGCCCAGTCGGGCCACTGCTCCTCCAGCAGGGACCCAACAAGTGGCAGAGCTGGGGAGACTCCCCTTCCTTCCCAGGGAGGAGCGGTGCGGCAACGCACCGTAGGGATCTGCTGGGTTTGGAGACTCCACACGGGGTCGGGTGCCAGAGATAGCAATGCTCGGTCACAGGCCGGGTGAGCACGGATTGTGGCCGGAGACCAGGGAGAGGGGAGTGACTGCTTTTCTCTGGGGGCGCACTGAGGAGTGGGGCCCCGAGTTCTCAACTCCTCCGGGTGGAGATTGGGAAGCCACCATTTCTGCCCTGGTCCTCCAAACCTGTACCAAGAGCTTGCAGGGAACAAAAGCTCCTGAGAGCAAACCCTAGCAGCTTCCTTAGCCTGGACCAACAAGGGCGGGGCAATTCAGCCTCCGGCAAAGACATTTGGAAACCATGGCAACAGGCCCCTCCCCCAGAAGATCAGCACGAACAGCCAGCAAGCCAAAACCAAGTTTACCGATCGAGGAGAACGGGAGAACTCCAGCGCTAGGGGAATACTGCACATAGAATTCATGGCTTTTTTTTACCCTGATTCATTAGTTCATCAAAGTTAATTTTTGTTAACTGTTTTTTTTTATTTTTCTTTTTCCCTTTTTCAACCAACATCTTATCAATCCCTTTTTTTTTTAAAAAAAGCATTTTTTATTTTTCATTTTTAGAGTCATATTTTATCCCTTCATAGTAGTTACCCTTATATTTGGCATATATATATAAGTTTTTCTGTCTTTAAAATTTTGAGATACAGTTTCTTCTAACAGATCAAAATATACCCTAAATCACTAGTATATGGCTTTGTTCTAGTCTCCTGCTTGATCACATTCTCTCCCTTTTTCCTTTTTTTTTTTCTTAAATCTTCTTTCTTTTTTCAAACAACTT
>NW_027397143.1:832365-835627 GCF_003265705.2 Callorhinus ursinus | reverse complement strand
ATACTAGCTGGGCTTGAAAAAAGCGTGGAAGTTATTAGAGAAACCCTGTCTGGAGAAATAAAAGAACTAAAATCTAACCAAGTCGAAATCAAAAAGGCTATTGATGAGGTACAATCAAAAATGGGGGCACTACATGCTAGGATAAATGAGGCAGAACAGAGAATCAGTGATATAGAAGAGCAAATGATGGAAAACAAAGAGGCTGAGAAAAAGAGAGAAACAACTACAGGATCACGAGGGCAGAATTCGAGAGATAAGTGATACGATAAGACAAAACAACATTAGAATAATTGGGATCCCAGAAGAAGAAGAGAGAGAGAGGGGGGCAGAAGGTATATGGGGGCAAATAATAGCAGAGAACTTCCCTAATGTGAGGAAGGAAACAGACATCAAAATCCAGGAGGCACAGAGAACCCCACTCAAAATCAATAATAATAGGTCAACACCCCGACATCTAATAGTAAAACTTATGAGTCTCAGAGACAAAGAGAGAATCCTGAGAGCAGATCGGGAGAAGAGATATGTAACCTACAATGGTAGAAACATTAGATTGGCAACAGACCTATCCACAGAGACCTGGCAGGCCACAAAGGACTGGCAAGATATCTTCAGAGCACTAAATGAGAAAAATATGCAGCCAAGAATACTATATCCAGCTAGGCTCTCATTGAAAATAGAAGGAGAGATAAAAAGCTTCCAGGACAAACAAAAACTAAAGGAATTTGCAAACACGAAACCAGCCCTCCAAGAAATATTGAAAGGGGTCCTCTAAGCAAAAAGAGAGCCTAAAAGCAACAAAGATCAGAAAGGAACACAGACAACATACAGTCACAGTCACCTTACAGGCAATACAATGGCACTAAATTCATACCTTTCAATAGTTACCCTGAATGTAAATGGGCAAAATGCCCCAATCAAAAGACACAAGCTATCAGATTGGATTAAAAAACAAGACCCATCCATATGCCGTGTGCAAGAGACTCATTTTAGACCAAAGGAAACACCCAAATTGAAAGTGAGGGGGTGGAAAACCTTTTACCATGCTAATGGACACCAAAAGAAAGCTGGGGTGGCAATCCTTATATCAGACAAACTAGATTTTAAATCAAAGACTGTAATAAGAGATGAGGAAGGACATTATATCCTACTTAACGGGTCTATCCAACAAGAAGATCTAACAATTGTAAATATCTATGCCCCTAACGTGGGAGCAGCCAATTATATAAGCCAATTAATAACAAAAACAAAGAAACACATTGACAACAATACAATAATAGTGGGGGACTTTAATACCCCCCTGACTGAAATGGACAGATCATCTAAGCAAAAAATCAACAAGGAAATAAAGACTTTAAATGACACACTGGACCAAATGGACTTCACAGACATATTCAGAACATTCCATCTGAAAGCAACGGAGTACACATTCTTCTCTAGTGCCCATGGAACATTCTCCAGAATGGATCACATTCTAAGTCACAAATCAGGTCTCAACCGGTACCAAAAGAGTGGGATCATACCCTGCATATTTTCACACCACAATGCTTTGAAACTAGAACTCAATTACAAGAGGAAAGTCGGAAAGAACTCAAATACATGGAGGCTAAAGAGCATCCTACTAAAGAATGAATGGGTCAACCAGGAAATTAAAGAAGAATTAAAAAAATTCATGGAAACCAATGAAAATGAAAACAGAACAGTTCAAAATCTTTGGGATAGAGCAAGGGAGTCCTGAGAGGAAAGTATATAGCAATACAAGCCTTTCTCAAGAAACAAGAAAGGTCTCAAATACACAACCTAACCCTACACCTAAAGGAGCTGGAGAAAGAACAGCAAATAAAGCCTAAACCCAGAGAAGAGAAATAATAAAGGAGAAGTAGGAGAAGAGAAATAATAAATATCAGAGCAGAAATCAATGAACTAGAAACCAAAAGAACAGTAGAACAGATCAACGAAACTAGAAACTGCTTCTTTGAAAGAATTAACAAGATTGATAAACCCCTGGACAGACTGATCAAAAAGAAAAGAGAAATGACCCAACTCAACAAAATCATGAAGTAAAGAGGAGAGATCACAACCAACACCAAAGAAATACAAACAATTCTAAGAACATATTATGAGCAACTCTATGCCAACAAATTAGATAACCTGGAAGAAATGGGTGCATTCCTAGAGATGTATCCACTACCAAAATTGAACCAGGAAGAAACAGAAAACCTCAACAGACCTATAACCACTAAGGAAATTGAAGCAGTCATCAAAAATCTCCCAAGAAACAAAAGCCCAGGGCCAGATGGCTTCCCCGGGGATTTCTATCAGACATTAAAAGAAGAATTAATACCTATTCTCATGAAACTGTTCCAAAAAATAGAAATGGAAGGAAAACTTCCAAACTCATTTTATGAGGCCACCATTACCTTGATCCCAAAACCAGACAAAGACCCCATCCAAAAGGAGAATTACAGACCAATATCCTTGATGAACATGGATGCAAAAATTCTCATCAAAATACTAGCCAATAGGATCCAACAGTACATTAAAAGGATTATTCACCATGAGCAAGTGGGATTTATCCCTGGGCTGCAAGGTTGGTTCAACATCTGCAAATCAATCAACATGATACAATACATTAACAAAAGAAAGAACAAGAATCATATGATCCTCTCAATAGATGCAGAAAATGCATTTGACAAAGTACAGCATCCTTTCTTGATCAAAACTCTTCAGAGTATAGGGTAGAGGGTACATACCTCAATATCCTAAAGCCATCTATGAAAAACCTACAGCCAATATTATTCTTAATGGGGAAAAGCTGAGAGCTTTTCCCCTAAGGTCAGGAACGCGGCAGGGATGTCCACTCTCACCACTGCTATTCAACATAGTATTAGAAGTCCTAGCCACAGCAATCAGACAACAAAAAGAAATCAAAGGCATCCAAATCGGCAAAGAGGAAGTCAAACTCTCACTCTTTGCAGATGATATGATACTTTATGTGGAAAACCCAAAAGACTCCACCCTAAAACTGCTAGAACTCATACAGGAATTCAGTGAAGTAGCATGATATAAAATCAATGCACAGAAATCAGTGGCATTCCTATACACCAACAACAAGACAGAAGAGAGACAAATCAAGGAGTCGATCCCATTTACAATTGAACCCAAAACCATTAGATACCTAGGAATAAATCTAACCAAAGAGGCAAAGGATCTGTACTCAGAAAACTATAAAGTACTCATGAAAGAAATTGAAGAAGACACAAAG